>NC_056727.1:380925177-380960177 GCF_019279795.1 Protopterus annectens | reverse complement strand
TGGTATGGAAAAGATGCTTGACAGTGTTCTGTTGTATGAAAGGAGACTACTTGAACAAAAAAGAAATAAGATTCAAAGAGACACAAATGATTTTAGACTGGGTCATGTCTTCACTTGGCCCAGGGGTAATTTCAATGGAACATATGAACAGAGGAGAAATGGACATCAAACTGCTAGAACAATGGGTCCTGTTGAAAAAACTACTGCGGTTGATTTGAATAAAGACAGTATAAATAATACTGATAGTAGCAGTATAAGTAATATTGATAGTAATATCAAATATGTTACTAGGTAATGTCTGTGATGTTAATAAAGAGATACCAGTAGCAGCTGGGGCCATAAGTATAGATACTACTACAACTGGAGTATTCACTACTTTAGATAGCGGCAATGATAGTGCAGCTTCCACTTCCAAAGGTTCAGCTGAATTAGTAGTTAGAAATAAAATTCCTTTTCAAGTTGCTGGTCTGGGAAATAATACAGCACAATATACCCCTTTCCCCATAGACATACAGCACCAAGGCAAATGGCAGAGGTCTATCAGCAGAGAGAGACAGAAATGGAAAGGGTCAGGTGGAAAGCACACAGGGCCAACATTGAAAAAGATGTGGGAATGGATAGACACTCATTAGTATTGAATTTATCACATAGAAATTTAACCACACATGAAGTTCAGGTCCTTGATATGGGCCTATCATTTATACCAACTAAGAGAAGTGATCTTCCGGATACTATTATAGACATTAAAATGTTCTCACAAAATGTCCAACTGAAGTTAGAATTTGGTAGCAGGATGAATAATATAAAAAGGCCTATCTTTCGGGTGCCTGGAACATATACTCCGAATTTACATCCATTATTGGATGCTTTTACAAAATTAGTAGAAGATGATATACACAAGATGAATAAGTCTACTAAGAACAGAAAAAATAGTAACCTTACATTTAAACAAAGGACAGCACTGAATGATTTATGTAATGATGATTCCATTATTATTCGACCAGCGGATAAAGGAGGTCCTATTGTGATCATGAACAGAGACAATTATAGACAAAGTATGGCGACATAATTACAAGAAGAGAGGTTCTATTCTAGAATTAATATAGAGGAAGTGGAAAACAGAGTGCTTAAAATTTATGATATGTTAGATGATGTGCTGAAGAGTGGATATATCAATTTAGACATTTAAATTCTTGAGGGTGAATAATCCCTTATTACCGATTATTCAAGTACTCCCCAAAGTACACAAGTCTCTCAACAATCCCCCTATGAGGCCCATCGTAGCAGGGAGAGGTTGGGTAACCGAGCCCTTATCAATTTATATAGAATATTATCTTAGACCAGTGGTGAATGCCAACACTCACATTTTGAAGGATAGTAAACAATTTTTATTAGATCTTTATGATTACATGAGAAACATAACGGATGATACACCATATATTTTAGTTACATTGGATGTGAAAAGTCTTTTCACTGTTATACCCAATGACCAGGGTGTAGAGAAAATACACAGATATATGATGATACACACAACCAATGAAGCACGTTTTATATTTTTATTGACCCTTTTCTTAGAAACCATATTGTATAATAATATCTTTACGTGCAATGAGGAAATATGCATACAGAATGATGGCGTAGCAATGGGCACTTCTTGTGCCAACAGCTACGCCAACATTGTTATGGCCAGTTGGGAAGAGGAGAACCTTTTTCCTCTAGAAAGTTATAAGGCACATGTAGGGTTTTACAGACATTTTGTGGATGACTTGTTTTTAATTTGGACAGGCGATGAAACACATCTACATGATTTCATGTTAGAGGTAAATGGTCTTACTGAGTACCTGGAATTTACAATGGAACACTCACGACACAGTATATCATTCCTAGACGTACATATTGAGAGACTGGAGGATGGTATACTGAATACAGGGATCCATAGGTAAGCATGCTACAGAAATACATTGTTACACAGGAAGAGCATGCACCCAGGGTATGTTTTTAGGAATGAAGCAAAAGGCCACGCCATGAGAGCATCCAGGTTAAATCCAACAAAGGAGGGGTATGAACACGAGCTAGAGGACCTGAAGACAAGACTTTTAGATAGGAATTATAAAATGAATGAAATTAATACTGCTCTTGAAGAAGCCTGTTCATTACGGGCAACCAGAGCCTGTCCATACTTCTCCAGTGCAAGTACTTCAATGGGTGAAGTGCTGAGAGAAGAAATAAGTGATCAGGTGAAAATACCAATGTTTTACACCTTAGACACCAATAATATGAGAGACATTATACAGAAACATTGAGATATTTTAACACTAGATGAGGATATCAAAGAGATGGGTCCAGGCACCTAGGCGGTGCGACACCCACCTGTGAGACAGCTGGATGTGGACACATGGCAGGATGACATTTTAACTGCAGTGACAAAGGACTGTGGACAATTCCCTGTCAAAATTGAGGGAACCCCTACACCCTAACCACAGGTGGCATATACAAACCACCACAGTGATACACTGTGCACCCCCTTAGAAGCCACCATGTGCAATTGTTAGTGGAAAATTCCGCTGGGATAGCATGCCATGTGGGCATGAAAGTGGCACCATGGAACCCGTGTGCTATGGGCAAAGCCTTTATTAATTGAATATGCAATGTGATGTGTGTTGTGCTTGGTGCATACGAAACCCAGACAGCATCATAATTTGTAGAAATGTGCCACAGCACGGAGGAAATCCTGCACATTAGTGTAGTCACACCTATGTTGTAAGATGTGCTTTAGGCGACGCTCCCTTACTACAATAGCCTTCTTACTCGGTGTTACAGGCATCCCCCTCAGAAGAGATTCACGTTGAGTATCCGTCAGGTTCTGCTCCTGCTGCAGAACACACAGAAGGTCAGCTAGCTGTACAGTAGGGCGACCCAGTAATACCTTCAGCCGACGATGCCATGCCTCCACCTGGTTGTTAGTACGTGGGAAGTCCATCTCAGAGACATCGGACACATTCTAGAACCGCAGAGGGTATGACGATGGCATTCGTGTCTGTACTGAACAGCGGGATGCATACTTGCGTGGTCGGCCTCGGACATAATGATGGTCTAGAAATACACCAATCGGCTGGGCACATTCTGGTAAGGAAGCCACAATGTCCAGAAATGCAGGGACAACATCATCCAAAGGTAGGAATGCCAACGCTATCAGCTTGCGAATGGCAATGGAGAAAGCAGTGTCCGTGCCATAGAGGCGACAAGGTGGTGATGCTGGATCTGTCGCCAGATGATCTGTGCAAAATGGAATAGGCATCCCTTCAGAATACTCCTAGGGAATGCTTTCCGGCTGGCACGAATTGCTGCCTTCTCAAAGTCAGTCATAATATACTGTGGTGACAAAGTGCAGCCCTGGTCCGTTGCCATACCCCTCAGCACCTCCCACAAAGTGGTGTATGCAGACTCCGACTTCCGTGTCATGAGACAGTACACCAGAGTACGACCCTCATTGAGGTGGGGGTGCCAATACAGCCATGTAATGTATATAGCTGGCGACAGATATCAGACCGTGTGGGAAATGTGCCATCACCAAGAACAAAGTCGGACCTGCACAGGTCAGTCAGGTTCTGTGTTGTAGTAAGTACTACCAAGGAAGCAGTACCATCCATATCCGACCTTCTACGAAGGATGAAGCTGCCACTACGGAGTGGATACTGGCTGGCATCAATATCTGCAAGGGTTGCTGGAGGTGTAGCCATGGATGCTCGTGCCTGCTGCCGTACCCTGGTGATGCTTCTTCGAAGGGTTGCACGACAAGGCATCTCCTGCAGTACATTGTCATCTGCTGTGCCTAGCACACTCTGCATTACCAAGCTCAGCAATTCATTACCGGTTACTGCCCTCTGCCGCAGTTCTGCTCGCAATGTAGCCACTTGTGCCATTGTTGCATCTGGGCCGTGCTGGTGTGGCAGTGATTTCAGCAATTCCTCACCCTCTTCCTTGTGAACAGTGATGGCACGTCCTCTGCATGCCTTCGCTCTCCGCTCACTACATGCCCAGTACCGTTTTGGTGGTGTCTCACGTTCCAAATGGTAGAGGTACCCCTCCACCACCAGCATGGGTTTGCCACGTTGGCTGGGCACTGTGCTGTATCTGTTGCCAATCAGACCAGGGCTATACAGATACATACATTCCAGCATGGTTGCAGCACTTGTAGATGGTCTCTCAGAATCCATCACAGCTGGTGGAGCTTGGTATGGGATATACTACTGAACTTGGAGAAAGTCCCTTCCAGACAGTAGGCTACTCGGTTTACACCTCCTTGTCTTATACCGTGTGTAGTAACTCTGTCTGTCACAGTGGCCCTGTACAGCTTTGTGCACTCCAACCGTCTCTGACCGCCTCTTCACTATGGTTGCACTGTCTGCAGTCAACACATCCCTGGGGTTGCCGTATGCTTGTACTCTGTTTAGAGTCCACGATGCCTGATTAAGCACAGGTTCTGTGTGTACTGTGCCAGCCCCCTTTAACTCCCAGTTGTTGCTGCCAGCCAATCACGGTATAGGGCTTGCTGCCTGCTTAAGTGGCAGATGTTACTTAGGGAGGTACCTCTGTCTTGCACCCTTGTCTTCCTACATAGGGCTGGGTACTTGTCTATACTCCTGTAACAGGGACAACATGATGTATTTAGTAGAAGCTGCATGTCGTACTCTACTGTGGAGTCGGAGATGAGTTACAGCTACTATATCTCCTGCTACTGGGTTAGTATGTCATGCTTTACCAGGTTGGCATGTTCACACTTACAACTGCACTCAGGGGCTCTAGCAGGGTAGGTACTGTTTGTTGCAGGCATGCCTGTTATTTGGGCTTGTCCTATACTACAGACCCCCTGCTGTGACATGCTTACTACTAGTACACAAACAGGTGTTTCCCTAGGTTATAGTGTGTGTGGTCTATTGACCCTGACACTGCTTTGTCTGTACCTTTAAGGGTTTAGCCTGACACATGACCTGCTATTCTATGCAGCATTTCTCGGGTAAAGTGTGCTGTGCATTGCTCTACGTGATGGGGACTTTACTTCCTGCTTCTCGGGGACTGTTTGCTGTGTTTGCGTGGACAACTGGGGCTGTGAGGGTAAGTAATGGTTTAATAACTGCTTATGCAACTGTTTTGGAGCACTACCGTTGTGCTGTTTATCGCACCGATCAGCGTGTGTTTGTTGGCCATTTACGCTATGTGTTGACGGCCTGCGTGTTTGCCTTAGGGGCCGTCTGCTTTTGTGTGTTTTCCCACCGCCGCATCTTTCCGCCTCGTATCTACGTTTCGGCAGCACCGCTCTACGGTTTAGCGGTGCTGCGGCCTTCTGGTTTCGGCGATGTAGCTCGCGGGCATTTGTCTCGCGATCTACACGCCGGAACCCCAAAGAGATAGTAGGAGAACGACCAAGTTTCCTTTTTAAAAACAGAAAGAATTTGAAACAGCTCCTGTGCCATCCAAGGATTATGGGGAAGAAGAATACAGATAACATGACATCTGGGATGAAACCCTGCAGTAGATGTAATTTTTGCAATTACATAAACACCAGAACTCTTTTTATACACCCAGTTACACTACAAGAACACAATTTTTATATAAATGCAGACTGTCAGACAGAACATGTGGTTTACCTTGCTCGGTGCACAGTCTGTGATGCATTTTATGTTGGTAAAACTGACAGGAAACTGAGAGAGAGAATGAGGGAACATTTTTACCACATATGCCGTAAATCTGAACATAATGCATTAGCTAGACATACACTAGAAGTGGGTCCACTTCACTGTTTTAAATTTACTGTCATACAAGTTATTACTCCGAGTTATAGAGGAGGAGATGTAAAAAACTTTACGGAAGGCTGTGAGACTAAATGGATCATAAAGCTTAGAGCAGATAAGAGACTGGGACTCAATGATAAAGTACCACTCAAACCAGTCATACAAAATAGGAGACTCAAGTCTATTAAATAATATACCCCCCTTTCTTTATACACACACACACATACACACATATATTTTATATACATTTTTACTCATACATAGATTTTATATATGTATATTTATCAGATTTATTTTGAGTTTTATATATATATATATATATATATATATATATGTATGAACTGTTATTTATTTATTCAACATATTTATTTGGTCTGTATTTATATACAATGCATCATTCTTGAAAGTGCTTTCATTGTTTTTATATATTGCTATGATCAGCTTCTTAACAGTAAGAGATGTTTTAAGGATTGTTTTAACATGGAATAATTTTGTAAGAACATGAATTACTATAGAAGTATTATCTCATGTAACTATATATTTAGCCATACATTTTTATAGCCCAGGAAATGACGTCAGCATGAGTAATTTTACTAGATTAATGAATAATACATGAGGAGGCCTATATAAGAGAGGCTGAATGTTTGTTTACATTTATTTGGTCTGAAGAAGCCTTATAGGTGAAAGCGCTTACCATTTTTGTTAATAAAAGTGTTTTATTCGACTACATGGTTTGATTAACAGAATTGTGTTTGCACCAGGAGATTTATACTACAACAGTGGGGAGACTTCTTACTACAGAAATATTTTTTTGTCAGCTGTGGTTTGTTCCTGTGGACTACATATATATATATATATATATATATATATATATATATATATATATATATATATATATATATATATATATATAAGTTCATAGGTTCATAGGTTGGTACTAGGCTATCAGCCCTAGGGCCTATACAAGCCTAGCCATAACAATTCCCTGGATATTTTTTCTCACAATATTTACTTCCCTGGACCCCTGTCTAGCAGGGTGACTGACATGATCCCCAGGGTGAATTTTCTATCTCCCATACAATTGTCAAGGTTCCTTTTGAAGAGGGCCAAAGAGGTGCTCTGCTTGACATGTATGGGCAGTCTATTCCAGAGTATGAGGAGTCTCTGGGTCAGGAACCTATCCCTCCAGCATGTTTTGTTCATTGTGATGACAAAGTTTAGATCCCTGGAGCATGTGGCTCTGTGGGATTGGGATTTCTTTAAGTGGAGCATGTCCAACAGCTCAGGGTTTGACATGGCTTTATATGTTAAGCAGAGATCTCCTCTGAGTAGACGATATGTCACATAGTATAACTGGAGTTTTTTTTTTAGACGGTCAGCATAGGGCATCGGCTTTAGGCCTGTGATTCTTTTAGTGAGGTATTTCTGTGGACTTTCCAGCTGTTGAAGATGTCTTGTGAGGTACATACCAAATGGGGCATTGTACTCTATAATGGGTCTAATGAGGGATGAGTACAGTGGCACAATGACCACCTTTTTTCTGGATGAAAAGCCCTTAGTGATGAGGTGTGCCACATAGAAGGATTTCCTGACTGTTGTGGTGATGTGGTTATTGAAGGTGAGACCACTGACCACCTGTGTCCGTAAGTCTCTCGTCACACTTTTGGTGTTTAGTTTACTGCCACCTATGTGGTAATTCATGGGTACATATTTTTCCCAAAGAGGATAACTATACATTTCTTGGCATTAAGCTTGAGCCCATGGCTTTGGCACCAAGCATTTGTTTCTTTAAGGCCCTTTTGTAGAATATCTACATCATTTGGGGATTCAGTAATGGCTCCCAGTTTGCAGTCATCTATGAGCTTTGTTAGCCAGAGTCCCTTAGTGTTGACCTGTACTTCAGCGAAGTAGATGCCAAACAAGAGCGGACCCAAGACTGAACCCTGAGGTACTCCACTTGTCACTTGTCTGGAGCTGGATTTGGAGTCGGCTTCTTTTACAGTCTGGGTTCTGTCAGTAAGCCAGTTTGCAACCCATCGAGTGACGCAGGGATTTATGCCCAGCTTTGTAAGTTTATCTATGACTCCAGAGTGGGTGATGGTGTCAAAGGCCTTGGCGAGGTCCATATAGGCGACAGGTGCAGACCATCTCTGGCAAAGCATCGTGGTTTGTTGATTATGTCTTCCCAGGTAGACAGATAATGGATCCCCTTTGAATGACACCAGAAGCTTAGCCAATTGTTTGAAGTCAATCATTTTTTCCTTATACTATGGTATCATTCTGGGTGAAGGCAGGATGCTACTCAGGGCTAGGGTCATACCTGCCTGAGCCACATGATCCAAGAGCTCTTCCATGTCTCTTATCATGTAGTCCAGGGAGGTACGTCCCAAGTCATTCACTCCAACATGGACAATGACAGAGTCATATCTGTTGTGTAGTCACTTGAGTGCATGCGTTATGTGGTGGATCCTGGCACCCGACAGGCAGCTGACTGTAATTTTCTCCTTGTCAAGCTGGTGAGTGGGACATCCATGTGCCTGATTATAGAGTCACCTATGAGTAAAGTGTTGGGTACATTGTCTTGCCTTAGGGGCTGTTGTTGGGTGGCACACTGGTGTTGTGAGCTATGTGTCACTTTGGTTTTGACTGGTGTTTGTTTGCGTTTCATCTTCGGAGGTCCTTGTTGCTTGGACAGGTTAATGATAAGGGCTTCTGCATATGTGGGCTTAGTGTTTGAATCTGTGGGTGTTGATGGTGTGGGTTTTGAAGGACTATGTGTTGCTTGAGGTGTAGTGCATGTGTTAATCTTCACCTCTTGACTGTCTAGCACAATCTTGGCTGGAGAGAGCTTTGATTCCAGTTTGGCTATGCAAGTGCATCTCTTGCAGGTTGTAGTGTAGAGTGGTAGGAGGAGAGAGCTATCTGTGTACATGAGGCAGTTGCTGCATTGCCCCAGTATGCTCAGATTCACCAGATGGACAGGAGAAATCACCGGAAGCTGACCTTTGGACATGCCTGTTTAGGTGCTTGTTTATAAAGAACAAGAGCTGTTTTCCCTTACCTTTGCAAGGTACTTTGCAATTATAGGCTGTTTTGTGTCTACTATTAATTTCTACTTATTAACAAGGAGAGCTGAGTGCTTGTATCAGTTTAAGGCTTCCTAGTGTTTTCCAGCAGGTTCTAGAGTAAGTGCTAGTCACAGGGGTTCAAATTTTAGTGCTACTACTGAGAAAACAGCTAGTTCTAAGGGAAAATTTGAAGAGCAGACTTTCTGGCACCTAGAATAGTTTAATCGTAACCCCGCGGTGCTGCACGATGTGAAAAATACGCAAACACGTGCGTTTTTAAGCCAGAAAGTTGAAAGGGATAGAAATCAGCCCAAAAAGATAAGCAAAGTCTGGGATCTGGACTATATTAGCTAGGAAAGGGAGGAAACGAGCAAACAAGATAGTATTTTTTTTTTGGTTAAAACAGGCTAAACAATGCAATAGTACAGTAAATAAACACAGAAAAGGCTAATACACTTGAGTGTGTAGCCCTAAACAGTAAATGCAATTAAAAATCTGCACAATTAGCAATTTAAAACTTTTTAAATGAAGCAAGGCAAGTGCACAACTGAAAAACAATTTAAGAGGCAGTAATACAGTAGAATAAGTAGCTAGTCTACATTAGAGAAGTCTATATATACAGAATATCAGCTAAAACACACAAACAATTCAGATGCAGTGCAACCTAGAGCACTTACGTTGTAGCAATATTAAGGCAAATACAGTTTTAATAAATGCACTAAAATATACTCTATATTTCCAAAATGTTTGAGAAGCACAGTCAGAACACAAGGGAATTCAGGCAATTTTTTTTTTTTTTTGTTAATAAAGGGAGAAAGGAGGAACAGAAAGAAATAAACTAAGTGGGTTGGCCTTCTCAGATGTTCTCCCTGTATTAGGTAGAATGAACTAATGATACTAGACTGGGAGGAGTGTCCCAGATCAAATTTATAGTAGGGGCGGGCAACTGCAAAGCCAACAAGTATAACAACAAGACACCAACAGGGAGAGGGGATGGGGAACAATACTAAAGCATGATATACACAATGCCCTATATGTACACAGTACGAAGTGTACTAACTTTAGGAGATTTATATTTTTTGTTATAGATAGGGTGTTGTTCACTGAAAGAGAAGGAGATGAAAAACTAAAGGTGGAACTTTTGGAATACAAATGGCAGATTTTGTTAAAAGCTTTCATGCCACCTGGTTTAAATGAACACATCTCCCTAAAACCAATACTGAAACAAAAGACAAATGTTATATAGAGGAGTAAAAAATGTATACTTTTAGCATGCAATTTTTAAAACATTGTTATGTGTTATGCACATATATATATATATATATATATATATATATATATATATATATATATATATATATACATATTATTTTTTTTTTCACTTGTAAGAATTCTGTATAAATATATATGCTTCACAAACATTGTTTGTATAAATGCATGAGCTGTATGTAACAGTTTGACATATGCTTCTTTAAGAACAAGGTAATTATGATGTTGGCCAGTTGGAGCATTGTTTTAATATTATGTATAAAAGCAAGGGAACAATTTGATTCCATTCATTCTGATGAAGCCATGTGTTGATGGTGAAAGCGCTTAGTGTGTGGATTAAAATGTTTCGGAATACTTGGTTGGTCATTGTGTGTTTACACTAAAGCTATTAGCCTACACTCTTTTAGACAGTAAACACTACAGAAATCTTTATCACACAGTGAGCCACAAAATGAAAGTTTTTAAACAGATAAAGGAGCAAGGAGACACTACAGAATGCTTTTAACTGCAAACAAATTAGTTATCCGTGCAGATTAGTTAATAGCAATAAAATACAGTAAAAAAAGTATGCAGCAGGAAATAAAAAGTGCTATATATATATATATATATATATATATATATATATAAATTGCTAGAAGCAATGACCAGTATAAATAAGCCAAAAATAGGATACTTATTGTTATATATCTCAGATCAGAGTTGTAGTCAATGCCCCTCCTCCACTCTGCTCAGTGTGTGTATAGACAGAAATCCTCTCAAAGTTAGGGCTTAAATACCAGAAGATACAACCGTAGACAACTGTAAATATATATATATATATATATATATATATATATATATATATATATATATATATATATATATATATATAGATATATATAAAAACACACAAAAAATAAATATATAACCAAAGGCACTGTTAATGGGGGTGAAGGGGCCCAAAATAAGAACCTGTTTTAATTGATATCATCCCCTCCTCCACAGATGAACAGATCTGCCTTGCAACACAATAACCAAAACTTGCAAGTCTCATACCAAGAACTGTACACAACATAGCCACAACAAGTTAACAGTAATCCATCTCAGCTGTACGATGTCAGGATGATATCAATAACATATCATGCAGAACAGTCTGTGTACCATAGGGAATGTAAAATGTGGAAGCAGTAAACATTCCAATGATACATATACACACACACACACACACACACACACACACACACACACACACACACACACACACACATATATATATATATATACGTAAGGCCTAGCATGGTTTTTCCAGGGTGTTCATGATGATAAGCCCTACACCAAAAACAAGCCCCAGTTCCAATTCTTACTGTAACCTAATCATCACTCACACTTGACAGTTGAGATCCTTGGTTCATAAACCCACGCGTGTGTGCTTTGGTCAAAGTACAGACAAAGCATGGGAAGTGCATGCTCATGGTAATGCATAGCTGTGGTAGTGTCTTCTCTTCATAACTGGTACCATTTTGTGTTGCCACTATGGTCATGTAAGTCTTCAATTAACCCCCCCCCAGACAAGATAAGTGCAAAAATAAAGACCTATTCCATCGAGAACAAGAAAGGAATCATGGAGGACTCCAGTGGAAAGAACCTGATGGCTTTCTGTAAAGAGAAGAAGGAAGATCTCCGAATGGTCTGAAAATGGCGAGCAGTGTACGTTCACCTCAGTCAGCAGGCCGATGAGGGAAACCCTAAGAAGTGTAAGTGTGGATCAGGTTGGCAACCATTATTTCCTGAGCTTAAAAACATCATCTGTGAGTGGATTGCTAACAGGAGAGCAAAGGCTTTGGTTGTGCGCAGGGCTGATATTCAAGCCTTTTCCCTTGCAATAGCACCACAGTTAGAAATCTCCACAGAAGAATTCAAAGCAATACAACATTGGCTGGATGGCTTCCTTCAGCGATATGAACTGTCTCTAAGAAGATCAACAACACTGTTCAAGCTGGAAGGTACTGAAGTTATTAAACATGCACTTGTGTTCAAGTCCTTTGTTGATGGCATTGACTTTTCTAAATACCAAATCTCAAAAATGATTGCTATGGATGAACTGCAGTGTTTATGGGCCAAGGATCTCAAACAACAATTTATCAGAGGGGTGCCTCATCAATCTACATTCCCTTCACTGGTTACGAGAGTGTACATGTTACCTGTATTTTTGCAATTTGTCTAGATGGAAAGAAAACCCCACCTCTAATCATTAGTAAAGGCAAGAAAGATAAGATTGAACGTGTTTTAGGCATTTACATTCTTGAAACCAAAAAAGCCTGGTGCACACAAGTAGTTATAAGGAAGTGGGTCGATGTAATGCTGCCACTTGTTTTGCGAGGTTGTGAAAGAGGTCTGCTAGTCTGGGATTCAGCCAGCACTCACCACGCTAAAGAAATGAAGAAATTGCTAGCACAGAGGAGAATAGATCAAATAATGATTCCTGCAGGAATGACTGCCTATCTCCAGACTCTTGATATTGCAATAAACAAGCCATTCAATGACCATTTACCCATGGAACTCAATGACTACATTTAAAATAGAATGGAGAGACCACATTTAAAATAGAATGGAGAGAAATCAGCATGGAAACTTTGTGAAGCCTAGCCTGCAAGAGGTCGTGACTTGTGTGAAAAATTCATGGGATAAAATCAGTGACAGCTGTGTTGCCAGTGTACTATGAGCAGGCTACTTGGACAAGCAGTGCTCATTTAACGAGAGCTCAATTGCTAGGCATGACAGACTGGGGCCAATGGTGCTACAGGAAATGGAGTCGCAATAAATTCAAGCCAAAATTCAGGGGTTGGATGCTTATGACAATGTCCCAGAAGAAGATGACATGACTGTATTTGAATAACTGTGAAAGCCAAGGTGCAGATATTTTGGAGTTGAAATGTTTGTTGCACTGTTTATGTAGAATTCACACACAGCTGTCATCCTGTTATGAGAACTGTTGTCCAGTAATGGAAAAGTACAAAATAAATGTCAGTTTGTATACATGAAAAAATGTCGATTTTTGTACATGAAGAAATGTCCAGTGTTTGATTCTTTCATAGAAAAGCCAGTTATTGTATGAAACATATACCCACAGACAAGTCAAAGGATATGACACCAGGCACAAGTTTGCATACATAGAAATGTTTATTTGTGTACTATTTCAGTTGTATATGCCATTTCATATAGCAGTTAGGTTTTTGACATACATAATAACTGACTAATGCAACTCTCAAACAAAACATTTGATACAGTAATCTGAAAGCATAACATGTTGCTGTCCAGGCAAAGGCCTTCAAGTAGTACAACAGGAAAAAAAACACTTGCCTTGAAGATAAGAACCAATCAACACTTATTAATTACAAATGTAGTTCAGCAGCCTCCAATTACACTCTGTACTCAACCCTTAGGGGGAAAAGAATTAAGTTGTCACAATGAAAATATATCTGTTACATAATGCTTAACTTAAATCATCACTATCACACTGACAAACAGAACTGTCTGTAAGACAGTAAGCACTAGCCCACCACTGTTCCCATGGTGAAATGTATGAAAATGTACAGCCATATACCTTCATATGTCTTACTACTATCCCTCACATCTTGTGACAGCCTAGGTTAAAAATGGTGCGTACTCCTCCCTCATAGACTGACTTACAAGGGCATATAATAGTGTTACATACACTGACCTCTGGACTGTACAAGATCACACATGTTTTGTCCAGCAGTAGCCTTCATATATATGGACCCTACCCCACAATTTGTGTGGGAGTCCACAACATCATTGGAATGATAGCATGAATGTCAGCACTAAATAATGATAGGCCACTACTTAACAACCTCTTACTGCATGACATATCGACAAAGCCTGGTATATAGGCGGAGGACAGAGGCCGGAACACCAGGCCACATTTGCAATATTGCTGTTATACACTGTGAAAGTTGCTGGTGTTACAGGATTGGTTGCAACATACCCTTACTCAGGAATATGAAGTCAGAAACACAAATGGATATAGCCATGTACTGATAGCACTCAACAGAGAGAATGCCACTGATATATCAGAGACAAGACCTGTGTGGTGAACAGACAAAACATAACAGCCAATCCTCTGGCCATCATGTGGATAGGCCCACAGTTGAGAGCTATGCAGACAGACTGCATTCCATGCAAAACTAGCATGTACACACAAACCCTGTAAAACTAATGGTGTTCAATACATATAACAACAAAACTCACACTGTCCGTAGGTCTGGAACCTTATACAAATATGTAGTTGGCCTGTGTCTGCAAGTCCTGTTGTAAGAGGTATTCTACCTGCTGCCCACACACAGGGAGGATGTCTTCCATATAAGAAAGGTATAAGGACAACACCCACATGATGTAGTAATTTATAGTAGTGGGTTGCCATGACAGTGGTAATTGGAAGTGCTACACAGCTGGCTGCATGCAGTTAGCAAGTGGTGAACACTGATTGGTGCAGAGGCCATCACCTGATCATGAGCATCACCTACAAAATCCATGCTGCAACCTATTCAATGCAGCTCAATCCCTGTAGTGGAGAGAGAGAGAGAGAGACAGAGACAGAGAGAGACAGAAAGAAAGAGAGATGGAGAGAGAGAGAGAGAGAATTAAAATTACAAAGCAAACCAAAATAAAAGTATATGAAACAAGGGACACATAAAGTGCACATAGAAGAGAGGACAATACTACAACAGGTATGTTAAACATATATGCATGTAATAGAATGTAGTACTTGGTCTGTAATAATTGGATAGATTATTTATATGTGCCATCAGGACTTGTTGTTGTAATAATGTCCTGCTGAACAACTGCTATGGACATAGCATCTGACCCTGTGGTCAGTGGGCCATACCTGCCAAATGTGCAAATCAGCACTGAATGACAAGATCACATCATAGTGTGTGTTCTGTACCTCAAGGCATGTATATTAGTGTGGCAAATAGCTGGAGGTGGAAGTAATGAAGTTATGATAAGACACATGAGTTTCAGACCCCGCCACCTGCAGGACAGTCATATTAATGTGAAATGTATCATGCACAAACGTCATAGGTAATTGGCTTACCTGTAATCTGTCCCTATATATATATATATATATATATATATATATATATATATATATATATATATATATATTTATATATACCTCCCTAATGTTAGGCAGGTGTGGAGGAAGGAAAGTTAGAGAGTGTGTACCTGATGTTTGAATGCACTCCATATATATATATATATATATATATATATATATATATATGTATACACACACACACACACACACACACACACACACACACACACACACATATATATATATATATATATATATATACACATTTCCCCTACTCTTGAATGACTCTGCTGCATGATATGTTTGAGAAAACATCACACATATCTATACACACACACACACACACACACACACACACACACATATATATATATATATATATATATATATATATATATATATATATATATATATATATATATAGATATATATATATATAGATATATATATATATATATATATATATATATATATATATATATATATATATATAGATAGATAGTAGTAAGCATGTAAGAAATGGAGAGTTATGTCTGGTGTGAAATCCATGTTGGGAACACATTGCCCTTGTTTGTGAAGGTGAGATTGATATATTGGGGAAGGATAGAAGGTATATTTGGGGAGGCAGGTTTGGTTGGAAGACAGACAAGACAGCAGACAGGGATGGTATATGACACATGTGGTGGGTAAACACCTTGGATGTGGAGTGGTGTTTGGAAAGGGAAAGCCCATGAGCCCCCAAATGGAAACAATGGGACCAAACTCCCCACCCATGGGCAGTCACAACTGCACCTTCATGGCCCTGAAGGTGCCTGAGCTGGGGGCTGAGCAGGAGAAGCATGTGGGCCCTGTAACTATGTACCGAGAGTCTCAAGGTGGTGTAGCATATCCCGCAAATCTCTATGGAGCTCCCTATGCACTAGACACTGGACTTGACATCAGGTGACAGGATCCTGTCTGTGTGTGCTCTTGGGGGGGGGGGATGAACTCCATCCTTTGAGGTGGTTCCACCTGAAGGTAGTGCAGGACCAGCAGATGATGAGGTCCCGGGGTGGGTCCCAGATGTGCTGTGGCCTGGTAACATGGCCAGATGAGGTGGGAGAGATGGTTCTGTTGGGAACAGACTTCCCAAACATGCTACTGTGTCACAGGTATAGAACATATGTGGGTAGTAATAGCCCACAGAATCCAGGATTACTTCTAACAGCATGCATAGATATCACCATTAACACAAAACACCAGATTTAGAGCAGTCACATAGCAAACAGAACACATGCATATATGGAAACATAATGGCCCTTAAAATGGCATGCAGGTGACATTGTTAGCAACAGGACACCAATGATAGTGTTTCAACATGGAACATGACTAGAAACACATTGCACTATTTGTCATACAATACATGTCCCAACAGTAGGTTTGCTGTAAACATACCCATTTCGTTAAGTTGTGTGTTCAGATTATTGTTGCAGATATGGTGGGGGGAGACAGAGATGTCAATTAACAACCATTATATCCTTGCAATATGATGTCCTTAGACCTTTTTTCCTCTTTATGTCTTTGAGGCACCATGTCTAGAGAGCAACTGCCAGTTTATTCCCTTCAGAAAAAATAATGTGATAATCAACTACCTGGTGCAGCACCACCACACCCTCTTTGGCCGTACAGCCCAAGATCTGCAGGAGATGACTGCCCTGTGGAACAAACTCGTCCAAAGGGTAAACGATGTCAGCCTGCATAACCACAGTTATGAGCAGGTCGGACATCGGTGCACTGACCTCATCTGCCATGCCCAGCAGCATGCTGCTGCAGTTAGAAGGGAACAGCTAGCTACAAGGGGGGGGGGTCATGCCATCCAGCCACCCCTGACACATGCTGAGGAGCTCCTCGCCAAATTTGGGGCACCTGCCCTCCACCAAAGCCAAGACCCAGCTGATAGCATTGTGGAGGTGGGTGCTACCCACACAATGGATGAGGAGCGTGCAGGTAAGGCCACAGCAGGGCACATCAGTAGACCACTGCTGCTTATATATCTGCATCTGTAGAGTTTAATCATGCATATGTGGGATGTGCATAATCTGTAGTATTGTGGGTTTATACTGTTGATGTACTGAAATGCTGCTCCCACCCTGTACCAATGCCACAGGTGTGGCTACTGACATCACATCTCTCACACAATTATGTAGGTCTTTCTGGTATACCTCTGTGGCAGCAGCCTGTAGCTGGTGAGTATGGTGTTGTTTGTTCAAGTTTGCCAGTACAACAACCATGTTATGGCCATGGTATTTGCCATGCACACATTTAACACACCTACCCATAATGCATGCTGTACATGTTCACTTATTGTTGTTGTTAACTGCACTGCATCACAGTGGTCACCATGGTGGCATATCTGACGGGTATGTAAGAGTCCTGCAATATAACTAACAACCTGTCATTGCAAGATGTGGGAACAGAGATGAACATAATGGTGGGACAAATGGCTTACAGCAGGAACATGTCTGAAACATCACCCTTATGCAGTGCTACAACAGTGTATATACTACTATTACAATAGCAACTGTTACAGATCTAAACAATGGCATATCACAATACCACATTCCACAACCTTTTCAACCTGTAATGTGGTTCTAACATGAGCAATGAATGTGTAATATGGAATCCTATGTTAGGACAGCAAATATGGGGGATACATACCTTAACAAACACTGGAAGCATATGTGTGCAGACACTCCAAATAACATATTGTGGAAGCAGCTTTTGAGGTACTGACAGCATTCACTCTTCATGAGTATGCACCTTCTTTCAAGTACTGGTCCTCAATCTCACACCAAGAAACGGTCTGCTGTCCAAGATGTATGTCCATCACATTTGCCGACTCACCTGCAACAGAGGCAGCCATGGCTTGCACACATCTTACAAGCCATGGAATGGAACCCATACCCAACAGGTAGCATGCAGGAGTGAGACATGTAGCCTTACCTCACCATTGCATATCATGGGAAACAGTGCAGACAGTCATGTATGCAACGAAGAAGTATGGGACAACATTAATGTAGAAAATAAACAGATGGCCACCCAAGACAGATGATGACACATGTTGCAAACTAGTCATGGAGGCTACCTGGAAACATGCTGCAGCACTGAGGGGGTTGCAGGAATGTCTAGCAAGTACTGGCTGTGCAGTACCTGTGTCAACAATCACCTGGACTCTCCATAAGTGTCGCCTATGAGTTAGGGTAATCAGAGGGGACAGTTGTTCCACAGGAAACATCAGCCAGGGCTCTCTACAGGTAGCATATGCATAACATCAAAAGTCCCCCACAGGCATGTGTTACAATGTGTAATGGTACCAAGACCGAGTTTGAAACCTACAGACAGTATCATTTAAGATACATGTGCTGCACAAGCAACAGCTCACTCCACCTCAGGCCCACCATCCCCATCTGTACCTTCCTGGTGCCAGTGTACACCTGCATGTTTGCCGTTCATTAGCAGGGACTAGGCTGGTACACATGATGCTCTAAGTTTGGAACACTGCAAAATGACACTCATGTGTGAACCATAGTTGTCAAGCATCTGCAAAAAGGCTGAGGATGGGAAGGGGTGTCATCCTGAAACACAACAATGAACTGAAGCAGACATCCAAAGCTTGCTAAGAATGGCTGTATCTGCACACAGTCAAGATCATGAACTGTAGCACTCATATCCCTGACTCCACAGCAATAGTGATAGCACTGTGTGACCTCCAAGGTCTGTGCACATGAGTTGACCTTGCAGTCTAGCAGAGTTGGGTGACATTGGTAGGACACTGTGACCAAATACTGGCAAGTGCAGATGGGCCATGCTAGTATACCCCTTCCAGGAATAGTGACTGCTGTTGTACACTTAACAGTTGATGCGACAAACCATCATGTTAAGGGTGTGCATACTTATGCACCCACATATTGTATGCATCTCAATCAGCATCTGCACAACTAACACATTTGTTTAATAATATATTTGATTGCATAGGTCTTATGTCACATATCAGGTTTGTGTAATGTTAACATATGCAGTATTGTGGCCCTGTGGCATATCAGGGAAGAGGATGTCATGTCAATAAGGGTGTGTACACTCCTCATAGCCACAGTAAGGTTCGAAGGTTGTCAGTGTGATTGTGTTTTATTGCTCATACATGCACTGCTGATGATGAGATCTTCAAATCGGACATCAGGCATTCACTATTGACATATTTCCACATATCATCCCCGGTATGTGTCGGACAAACACATAGGGTCTGTGAGCAGCAGAGCAAACATAACTGACACACATATACACATTCAGCATGGTGTGTACACCTGTGAGGTATGGTGCACAGTACATGCCAGGGTGCTGCTGAACAGGTGCACAGCAATACTGTGTACATGAGTGCAGTGTGTTCCAGGAGAAGAGGCATCACCTACTAAAACAACTCATGCATCACAGAGATTTATAATGTTGGTAACAAGGATTGACTATAGCTGCAGTGCATGCTGTTGAGTGCCATTGTCATTCATGTTGACAGATGGGTAATGAGAGGTCTGCGTGTAATATCTTTGTGTAACCTCACCTGTAAGTCTGTGTGTGTGTGTGTGTGTGTATGTGTGTGTGTGTGTGTGTGTGTGTGTGTGTGTGTGTGTGTGTGTGTGTGTGTGTGTGTGTGTGTGTGTACAGTTAAGCAATGACATACAGGTCTTAAAGTACATTTCTTGTTTTCTCCTCACAGGTGGAGAGGTAGGTCAGGGTCCCTCCTGCAGGCAAACTGATGTTAGTGTCCGTACAGACTCTGACAATGATGATAGGTGTGGTGAGGTACAGGCAAGGTTGTCAGGGTCTGAAGCTGTGCCATCACTTGACATCCCACTGTTATCCACCCCATCCCGGCACACAGTCACATTGCCTATACATACCTCATCACCAGTGGCCATAGATGAAGGCCAGTTGGTGGGTGTTGGCATGGAACAGGACAGTGTGGTAACTATGTCAAGTGTGTCTGGACACAGCAGCCATAGCTGGATGCCCAGCGAGGTACCACACAGGCAGATGTACAGGGGTGCTCATAGAAGGGCTGCTGGTCATCATGCCCCTGGCAGAAGTGCCACAACTGGTGTCACTAGATGCATGCATGGAGGCAGAAATATGTATGGAACGTTATACCAGACAGAGTCTGAGGCCCCAGAGGGCTACTTATTCTGCTGTTATTGACAATATCTGTGATCTTGCAGGTGCCCACCGTTATTTTGCAGAGGTTCTGTATAGACTGTTGGGTGAGATGGTGGGAATCCTCGACTGTGCAATGTCTGTACTTGAGCATAATGTGGGAGTATTGTTACGGCCACATGGACGTAGGTCAGCAATACCAACAGGTGGAGGTCGATGTGGACGTGCACCAAGTCAGAGCCGCTACCGTAGTGGCAGTACCAGCACCAGCACTGCAGGGGGGGCTCTGTCAACACCACAACATAGCAGGCCACATGCACGTGGCCCTGGCCAGCCCCAAGAGGGACCCGGATCCAGCATACATATGTCATCATCAGTGAAGAGTACCATATCTTGGCTTGTACCTGGTAGTGCCTGTGGAACCCATGGCAGGCACAGTTCTCGTGTACATGTCCAGATACAGTAAACTGCACAGCCTGAGAGGTACAGCCTGCAGCTGTCCAATAAATCCCTGTGTAAGGCAGCCACATGGCAGAACTGTGTGCATGCATGCACACACACGTCACCAACATGGCTAGGGCAATCCCATACCTATACACACCACATCTGCACAGCCCAATTAATAATGAAACCCCTAACACACACACGTGATGTCAAACAAATGGCTCAGCCTAGGTCTCTGGCAAACCTACAACACACCCTGTGCATATGATGATACCTATACATCCCTGTCATCCATAACATCAATGTAGGTACAGGCTAATATCATTCTGATGCACAGGGTGACTGTACTAAGGTGTATGAATGTAAGGCTGTGTAACATGTTTTCAGAACTAAAATTTAATTTTTACATGTCAGGATGTGTAGCTGTCAAGCCATGATGCATTGTAGCTGTTATTAACAGTGACTGATTGTGGACTCCATAATGTATTCAGTTTGGTTTGTAGGTGTCTATGTGTCAGCAGGATACTGGTCTGCTGTTGTTTCCTACATGGGGTATGGCACTGTGGTGACACCTTGACTGTGCCATACCTTGGGTACAGCTGAACACAAGTCACAGGTCTGTATAACAGTTACTGCATGTGTCACATGCCTGATAGGTCTGAGGGGTGTATTCAGGTGAGTGCATGGTGGCTGATGTCAGCAGCCCTTCTACAGTGGACAATGGTAAGTGTACTGGGTGGTACACACCACATGATTGCGTGTAACACACACACACATACACACAGAGGCTTTGGTGTTGATGCAATACACAGAGAATACTGTGCAGATGGATGGATGTACTTTTGCAAGCAACCCATTTTAGCCTAAGTAATTCCACCAAGACAGAATAGGCACAACATCACATTGGAAAATAATCAGTCTGCTAGTTTAATGTCACTGATAATGGTACTGGCAGGATATATGTCCCTTTCCCCAATGTAGTGCAATCCTCAAGTTGGTGAACATAGGTGTGCTGGTGTAGGTGGCACAGCCCTTCCCTTTGGAGGGTGTGGGGTGGTGTAGAACTGTAGATAGTGTGATTGACAACTACTTAACCTGTTAACATAAACTGTACAGTCTTACAGCTGACTAAGTAGAGAGGGATACACACAACAACTGCAGTGATGGTGGCTGTGTCCACAAGATCCACATCCAGCTATATATACTAATCACAGTATCGCTGTCCAGCTATACAGTGGGGAAGAGGGCATTTACACATCTACTACTAGTTTGATGAAATTAATTTCGACAAGATGATACCTGTGAAATGTTAGCATTTGCCAGTCAGTTCTCGGACAGATGACCTCCTGGGACATGTATTTTCTGCAAACTGAAGTAGATCCCTTCACATACACACACACTCTTACTTGTCAACACTGAGGACAGAACCCCTACCTAGGTACTTATTGCTACTAATGTGTGTGGCCTTAACTGCACATACCACACAGCTTTTAGGGTGAGGTGTGTCCCAGGTTACTTATGTGAAGAATCTCACCAGGCCTTGTACAGTATGGTAATGGGGATGTACTGGTTGTTTATGAACAATACGTGGTGTAACATACTGTCATATACACACTGACAAACACATAAAAGTCATACACACATCTGAGAGACCTGGATTTATCAGTGCTAACTACCTTGTCAGTGTGTCCATTCTGTTACAGATAAGTTGCACACAGCAAATGCATCATTGAGCTGGATAGTGTAATCAGTTACCTGTATAGTTGATGGTGACAGTGGTCCCCATACAGTGGACCTTGGGACATGTACTGGGGGTACCATGGTGTAAAGATAGTATACCTAGCACCCACACCCCACATTGGATACTTTACTCACTGAAACCCATGATAATATTTTGACATACCCACCAAGACACATGGGCCAGGACTGCAATACAACCCCTTGTCTATCTCAAGAGTGCTACTACAGGGATATACATCTACTGCACATGCCACAGGGATAGTAGGATGATGCTTTGTCATGGCTCTCCTATGGTCAGCAACATCACTATCCCTTATACTCGCAAGGTATGGCATACATTGTGTATACATGTATAGTATGGCAAGGTGTACTGTAGTAGGAGAATGTGGCCTCAGAATGCTGTATCCTACAAATATAGACACTTGCACACATACACACACTTGCCAGGACTCAGAGGGTAACCCATGCCTGTCTACCCATTTGTACAACAGTGCTGTGCTGGTACCGCAAGGGTAATTGCACATGGCTGTACACATTTATGGCTGAGGATTGTCAACAGCAATCTCTACAACGTTTGGAAAATCTTGGCTTTGTAATGTTGACAGTGGGATGTGTAGCTTCTCAATATAATGATGAGGCAAAACCCACACTGCAATGGACCCTGTCATTACACAATCACCCCCAACACCCACACATGACAATGATAACACATACACAAACAGACACTTACCAGTACTGAGCTTCAATCCCCTACCTGACTGTGTATTGCTATTACATTGTTATGCAGTTATTGCATGTGTCACAGAGCTTACATGTTGGAGAGGTGTCCAAAGGTATCATTGAAGGTGGGTGACATCAGTAACAGTGATAAAGGAGGGATAAGAGAAGTGTAGTACATGTGACTGTCCACAAAAGCAGGTGTCAAGGAAGACACAACCACACTCTTTCAGGGAATCACACACATTATCACAGTTGGCAGGGTCAGGATTAAAACTCCTACCTAACAACATTGACATTTGCCTCTGGTATTCCTCAGCACTATAGTGTCTGTGGTGCTTGTGATAACTGTGTAACATGGCTATACAAGTCATTATTCATCTAGTAGTTGTATACACATACTTGTTAAATTTAAACCTGTGTGTGACTGAGTGTTGTGTGTCTGCTTGCAAATGAATGATTTATGGCCCATGCACACACACTGCACTCCCCATTGCCCTACTTTGGCAAGCCTGCTAATGTAATTCTCCCCGAAATACTCCTTTGGTAAAGAAGTAGCGCTATAAGCTCAGTGGCACGTGCTATATCTGTGTAATACTATAGTGTGGTGTACTAGTTAGGTAGGACTTTTAATCCCAGACATGGCATATGTGAGACTTTGTGTGTATGTGTGTGTAGAAATCAATGCTTTTGTGGCTATACACAGTCACTACACTCCCCATTGCCCTACTTTGGCAAGCCTGCTGATGTCATTCACCTTGAAATACACCTTTGGGGAAAGAATGGCCCAGTAAGCTCCGCGGTGTGTACTATAACTGCAGAATGCTATAGTGTGATGTACTAGTTAAGTAGGAGTTCTCAATCCCAGATGTGTCAACTGTGAGACTCTGTGTGTGTGTGGTTGTCATCAGTATCCTGTGTGGAGGTAGCTGTGAGTGTGTAATAACAGGACTCATTGTTGAGTGGGTTTTGCAAATTTCTTATATGGTGGGCCTATTATATGTCACAATGTCCACCTTACAAGGACAACAGATGTCAAACAGCAGAGAGGCTGGTATAGACAATCCATGGCCTTACATGTGACATCATGGATTGGGGAACAATATAGGCAACCCTTGGATTATCCAGAGAACACTCTCCACTCATGTCTCATACACAAACACACTTGGCTAGGCATTAACCACTATGTTGGTAGTTCCCTGCATATTGCCCACAGATAGTAACCATGGTGTGATGTAGTGGACTACAGAGGACATGGCACCCTGTCCCTTCCCTACAATAGGCAAATCATTGCATACAGTGGTCCTTTGCTATGTTCCCCACTGGACACCTGCAACAACATTAGAGTTAGCAAATGTAACCCACAAAGGAAATACCATACCTTTAACAAATGCCCTGTATGGACAGATGCATCTAACTCCAGTGAATACCTGTATCATGCTGTTAATATAGTTGCAGAGTCAACCTGGTTTCCATTGCCAGTTCTCACCACATGAGGTCAGAAATGCCACATCAGATGATAATCTTTCCACACAACATGCCCCAGATTCCACTGGTACACTTCCACATGTCACAGAACATGCATGCGAGATGTGTGCACATACCAGACACCGTCCATGTTATGGAATATAGAACACATACATGGCAAGTATTGCACAGCACTGGCCACCCACAATAGTAACTCAGAATACAATACCCACCTGTGTGGGTCAATCCAGAGACTACACCCCTGAGCCATACTGCAGACCATTGTCATGTGGCCTAAGGCCAAAGTATACCCTTTGCCTAGCATTGTACAGCCTTCTGGCACACTCAACAACTACACACCTGTGAAGCAATGCACCCATGAATGTCAGTACTGGCAAACCTGTGTCTGTGTGTGTGTGGAGATTAATGATTTGGATACCATTCACACTCACTATACCTCCCATTTCCCTACTGAAGCATTCCTTCTGATGTCAGTCACTTTGACATACCCTTTGCCCATATATCAGCCTGATAACCTCTGTGGTGCATGTGATACTTCAATAATAGTGTAGTGTAGCAAACTAGTTAGTTAGGAATTCTAATCTTGGCCCTGCCAACTGTGATAATGTGTGTGAGTCCCTGAGACAGTGTGGCTGTGTCATCCTTGACACCTGGTCTTGTGGACAGGCATATGTATTACACCTACCTTATCCCTCCTATATCACTGTTGCTGATGTCACTCACCATCAAAAATACCTTTGGAGAGCTCTTCCACATGTAATCTCTGTGGTGCATGCAATAACTGCATTGAAATATAATAGCAATACATAGTCAGGCAGGGGTTTGAAACCCCGTGCTGATAAATGTGTAACACAAGCATGCTTAGCTTTTACTCTCCTACCTCCTCCCTGTCTTACTTTGTCTCTGTCTGTCTCTCTAACTCCCTCTCTGGTGGATGTGGAAAAGTACACCTGCTTTACTTAGGCAGCAGCTTGTGTTTTGCAAGTGATGCTCATGATCAGCTAATGGCCTGTGCATGAATTACAGTCCCCCACTAGCTGATTGCATGTGGAACAGCTGTGGTAACATTCCCATAGCCAATTGCATGGAAACACACTCCTATAACTAGGAACATCATGTAGGTGTTGGCCCTTTTCATTCACTCTGAGCAGGACTTCATGTCGGTGTTTGGCAAACAGCATCACAGATGGATATACCTCTAACAACATACACTGTGGAGACAGGCCAACAAACAGGAGGGGGATGTTCCAGACATGACTACAGAATGTAAGTCTTGCTCTTCTGCATTTGAAGTAATGTTGGTTTAACAGGGTTTGTGTGGATATGGCTGGTCTACATGATTTAATACCTGTCATGACAGTGTTATGTGGTTGAAGAAACTCCCACCTGTAGGGCTATCTGCAGACTGGCCAGTGTTTGGAGTCTTACGTGTGTTGTGTTACTCACAGATTACCTATCTTTAGAACTGCAGAAGCATCATCTGAGGATTACAATCAGTACATGATGAAAGGCATGAAAGTTACTGACTTCATATCCTTAATAGGACATATGTCACAACAAACCCTGTTACACCAGTAAATGTATGAGGTTATCACAGCAACATGTCAATATTGGACCTGTGTTTGTGCCTCCAGCCACAAATCTGTCAACCTTTGTACATATGTCATGCAGTAAGAGGTACATATGTTCAGCATACCATTATTTATTGACATCATACCTGATAACAAGCCAGTGAGATATCAGACTGAGACATGTTATGTATAGTAGAGGTTATATTTGAGGACAACACCTGGACATTCTGTCATAGTGTGTGCAGTAGTGAGATCTGTGTACTTATGGTGATTGTTGACAGTGTGTGTATTGCGAATATGTACCTTGGCCTGTGAACAGACTGTGGCAGATGTCATTGTACTTGGTCTTGTTCTATCTGATGTTGCATGCAGCTCCAGTGTATGGTACCCTATCAGCCTACATGTTTGTAGGGTCAAACGCACACATGTCCCATACCACAGTCAGGCATTGGAATACACTGTGTGTTGGCCCAGTATATATAGGGTTAGTGTGTGAGTGGCACATATGAGGATGGTGTTGATCAGACAGTCCATATACTGTAATATTAAGCATGCTTACCATATGTGGCTGTGTTCACATTGGTTGTGGGTATGTGCTTTCACACAGGTGTCTGTTACTCTGTGCTGTCACATGCCTGTAGAGCCTGCTATATTTGCAGGTACATGTGTATTCTCCTATAAGAAATGTAGGCCAGTGTTGTTGCAGTCTGCCTGCATTTTGCACAGTGCTTTGTGACATGTCTAGCAGCTCAGTGTACTTACTCAGTGTGATGTTATGTCCAGATATTTGTCAGATGCACTGCTGCCGGGCCACCATATCTGTTGTGTATTTCTGACAAAGCAGTGGGATGCTGTACACCGTATGTCACTACCTAGAGGGTAGTATGGGGGTTTGTGATGACCTTAGGATATCTGTCAGTAACTGATGGTGTACATGTCAATAGCAGATGTGACATTGCACACACAATATTTCTGTTTAGACAACCCCTGTTACAGTAGCAACAGTCCCCATTTATGCCTGCAATACATACATGACATCCCCTTGCACTAAGAGGTTCATAGGTTCATAGGGTCATACTAGGCTATCTGCCCTAGGGCATTTATAAGCCTAGCCAGAGTGTGCTATGCCCTTTTTCGAGGTTAGTATACTGTGCCTCTGTCTAACAGTGACACAGAAGTGATACCCGGGGTAAACCTACAATCTCCCATCCACTCATCAAGATTCCTCTTGAAGAGAGTCAATATGGGACTCTGCCTAACCTGGACTTGGATTTTATTCCAGAGTGAAGGGAGCCTCTGGGTTATGAATCTGTCCCTCCAGCATGTCCTATTTATTTCAGTGCTGAGGTTCAAGTCTCTCGAGCGCGTAGCTCGATGGGATTTGGATTTTCTGAGGTGCAGCATGTCCATTAATTCCGGGTTGGACATGGCTTTATGCGCCAGGCACAGATCGCCTCTGAGCAGGCGGTATGCCACTGAGTAGAGCTGAAGTTTCTTTAACTGGGCAGCATATGGCATCTGTTTGAGCCCTTTGATCCTCTTGGTGAGGTACTTTTGGGGTCTTTCCAGTTGCTGCCGGTGTCTGGTAAGGTACATCCCAAAAGGGGCATTGTACTCAATTATGGGCCTGATGAGGGATGAGTAAAGGGGCACGATGACCTCCCCTGATCTAGATGTGAATCCCTTCATGATTAGGTGGGCTATATAAAATGTTTTTCTAACAACTTTGGCCACGTGGTTGTGACTATTGGTGCTGAGGTATGACTCCACTCCATTTTCTGGGCATACATTAAACATATATGTATATCTATTCACATATCTATATAGATATATACACATATACATCTCTACATACATATATGGATATATATATATATGTACACATATACATATATATATATATATATATATATATATATATATATATATATATATATATATATACACACACACATATGTATGAGTGCACATATACAGATATTTATATGCACATATAGTTATAGATATCTACATATATTATATATATATATATATATATAAATATATATATATATATCTACACACACACACACACACACACACACACACACACACACACACACACACACACACACACACACACACAGAACTCTATATATGGCCATATATAAAATGCAATATACAGATGTACACATATGGAGCTTACACCATTTAGACTTCGCTTACCAGTGTTCAAATGTGCTTTGCAGTTATATTGCAGCAATGCTGACACCTGCTAAGCATGGCTCAGCCCTGGTAAACTGTGCTCACATTCCGGTCTGATAAAATAGGTTAATGACATCTTTACTAAGTGTATTTAATCTCATGTACATAACATGCGTCTATGTGCTGTCATTATAGTAGCAAGGGGTGTGAGTCTACTGTCTGGGACACTTGAGTATATATGGCTTGTACAACACTGTTTTCTGTTTGAATGTGCTACATACATGGGTAGTATCCCAGGTTATATGCAGTCACACTGGCATGTAGTGTATCATTACGTTACTACTGTTGACAGTTCCTTCCCAAGTAAGAGTAGATTACAGATTGTAGTACTGGAACCAAACACCCCTGCATGCAAAGATGGACTCTGAGTCCTCACTGTCATATTCCTGGTGTGTAAGCTGTGTCTCCTTAAATATTTCCTACTGGATAATGATCTGTCACGTGGAAAATAACTGTAGACTACGGTCTGTACAGCACATGTCAGTGAGGGCTACCATCATGAAGTAATGGCATACCTATTGGTGTCAGACATCTATCTGTCAACTCATTCATCCTAATGCATAGCTAGTTGGCTAGCTGATGTCTGTCTGTCATCTGTACAGATGTGCAGATGTCAGGTATCCATCTTGAATACTTACAAGCAATCTATGCTTGACTGACACTGGCATGTCTGCCTAGCTGTGTTATGAATGCAACAGCTAGGAATCCACACCCTGTATGCACCATATGTCATGGATACCTCAACTACACTACCACAGTCAATAGAAGATGCTTGGGTACAGGTCTCCAAGACAGACACTGACCATGTTATATAATACATGTTGCACACATATCAACTGGAGCACCTCTCTTGCCTTCTGCAAGAGGAACCCAGATTATTGGCTGATGCATGTCACTCTCACTCTGAGGATCACCCTTCTGGTATCTGTTGATAGATGGCCTGCTGGCACATAGCAGTTGGCATGATAGCACTGTACACACATCCCCTACACTTCCCATCTCTCCATGGACAATAGCCTGGTATACACCTATGAACACCTGCACCAACGCATCTCAGTACTGACAAATGTGTACGTGTGTATTACTGAGAATATCAGTGTCTGTGTATATGTAGACCTGTAGTAGAGAATACCCGAGGCCCTTGACACCCACCGCATCCCCATTGCCATAGTTAGATGTGGCTGCTGTTGTACTGGACATTACATGTACCATGTTACGCTCTTTTCCCTAAGGGCTACCTGGGCCTTGCAGTATCAGCACAACACTGTTGTACAAATGGGTTGATAGGCATAGGATACCCACTGAGTTCTGGCAAGTGTGTGTATATGTGCATGTGTTTATATATGCAAGGTACAGCATTCTGAGTCCACATTCTCCTATTACAATATGCATTGCCACACAGTATTAGGGATAGTAATGTTGCTGACCATAGGAGAGGCATGACAATCCATCACCCTACTATGCCTGGGCATGTGCATTAGATGCATATCCCTGTAGTAGCACTATTGAGATGGACAAGGGGTTGTATTGCAGTCCTGGTCAATGTGTGATGGTGAGTATGTTAGAGTGTTATCATGGGTTTCAGTGCATACAACATCCAGTGTGGGGTGTGGATGCTGGGTATACTGTCTTTACACCATGGTACCCCTGGTACATGTCCCATGTTCCACTGTATGGTGACCACTATCACCATCAACCATACAGGTAACTGATAACACTATCCAGCCCATTTATGCATGTGCTGTGTGCAACTTATCTGTAACACATTGGGCACACTGACAAGGTAGTTAGCACTGATAAGCCCAGATCTCTCAGATGTGTGTCTGATGTGATGGTTATGTGTTTGTCAATGTGTATATGACGGTATATCACATGATGTATTGTCCATAAACAAACTGTACATCCCCCATTAACATACTGTACAGGCTTGGGGATGTTCTTCATGTAACATGTAACATATTACCTGTAACACACCTCATCCTAAAAGCTGTGTGATGTGTGATGTGTGCAATTAAAGCCACACACATCAGTAGCACTACACACCTAGGTAAGAGTCTAGTCCTAGTGTTGCCAAGTAAGATTGTGTGTGTATGTGAAGGAATCTACTTCCATTTGCAAAATATACATGTTCCAGGAGGTCTTCTGTCTGAGAACTGCCTGCCATATGCTAACGTTTCAAAGGTATCATCCTGTGGACATACATTTTATCACAACTAGTGGTAGATGTGTAAATGCCCTCTTCCCCACTGTATAGGTGTGCAGTGATACTGGGGTTGGTATATATAGCTGAGTGTGGCTGTTGTGGACACAGCAACCATCATTAAGTTACTGTTGAGTGTATCCATCTGCTTAGCCGGCCGTAATACCATACAGTTCATGTTAACAGGTTAGGTAGTTGTCTTTCACACTGTTTGCAGTTCTACAGCACCTCTCATCCTCCAAAGGGTAGGGCTGTGCCACCCACACCAGCACACCTATGTTTACTGAGTTGAGGACTGCACTACATTGGGGAAGGGGACATATACCCTGCCAGTACCATCACCAATGACATAAAACTAGTGGACTGCTTACTCCCCAATGTATTGTTGTGCCTATTCTGGCTTGGTGGAATTACATAGGCTACAGTGTGTTCCTTGCACAGGTACATACATCCATGTGTACAGTATTCTTTGTATATTGCATCAACACCAAAGCCTCTGTGTGTGGTATACACAAACATGTGGTGTGTGCCACCCAGTACAATTACCATTTGTCCACTGTAGAAGAGCTGCTGACAGCAGCCACCATGCACTCACTGTATACACCACCCCCAACCTATTAGCCATGTGGCACATGCAGTAACTTTTATACAGACCTGTGACATGTATTCACCTGTACCCAGGATATGGCACAGCCAAGGTGTCACCACAGTGCCATGCCCCTTGTAGGATACAAAAGCAGGCCATCCTCCTGCTGACACATGGACACCTACAACACAAATGGATTACATTATGGAGACTACAATCACTCAGTGTTAATAACAGCTATAATGCATCATGGCTGGACAGCTACACTTCCTGACATGTAAGCATTAAACTTTACTGCTGACAACAGGTTACACAGCAGAACATTGGTACACCATAGTACAGTCACCGTGTGTATCAGAACCATATTAGCCTGTCCCTGCATCAATGTTATGGATGTTATGGATGATAGGGATGTGGCACAGGTATCATCATATGCACAGGGTGTGTTGTTGGTTTGCCAGAGACCTAGGCTGAGCCATATGTTTGACACCATGTGTGTGAGTGAAGGGGTTTAATTATTGATATGGCCATGGTGATGTGGTGTGTATAGGTATGGGGTTGCCCTAGCTGTGTTTGTATTGTGTGTGAGTTTGCATGCACACAGTTCTGCCATGTGGCTGCCCTATACAGGTGTTTGTTGGACAGCTGCAGACCATACCTAGCAGGGTGTGCAGTTCACCGCCTCTGGCCACGGACATGAGAACTGTGCCTGCCAGGGGTTCCTTGGGCATGTCCATGTACAAACCACAATATGGTACTCTCCCCTGATGATGACATATGTCCGCTGGAACCAGGTCCCTCCTGGGACTGGCCAGGGCCACTTGCATGTGGCCTGCTGTGGTGTGGTGTGGACAGCAAACCCCTGCAGTGCTGCCGCTGGTACTGCCACTACCTCCAGCTGTTGGTGTTGCTGGCCTACGTCTATGTGGTCGTCACACCACTCCCACCACAGCACCACTCCCACCACATGCTTGAGCATGGGTATTCCACGGTTGAGGAGTGCCACCATCTCACACAACTGTTTATCCATGACCTCTATAAAATAATGGAGGCACCTGAAAGTTCACGGATGTTGTCAGTAACAGGTAAATGAGTATCCCTCTGCACCTTCGGAGCCTGTCTGGTGTACCATTCCATACACAATTCTGCACCACCATGACAGCCTGAAACATGCATCTGGTGGTACCAGATGTGGCACTTCTGCCAGGGGTATGATAACCGGCAGCCCTCCAATGAGCACCCCTGTACATCTGCCTATGTGGTACCCTGCCAGACATCCAGCTATGGTTGCTGTGTTTAGACACATGTGCCATAGATACTACACTGTCCTGTCCCATGCCACCAATCGCCAACTGTCCCTCTGCTGTGGCCACTGGTGATGGGGTATGTATAGGCATTGTGACTGTGTGTGGGGATGGGGTGGATAACAGCAGGATGTTAAACAATAGTGCTTCTTCGGCCTCTGACAACCCCGCCTGTGTCTCAACACACCTATCATCATTTTCAGTGTCTGTATGGACACCAACATCAGATTGTCTGCAGGAGGGACCCTGACCCACCTCGCCACCTGTGAGGGGAAAACAAGAAATGCACTTTGAGACCTCTACATCATTATTTAACAGTACACACACACACGCACACATGCACACACGCACACACACACGCACACACACACACACACACACACACACACACACACACACACACACACACACACCATGACATTCCTGTCCCTGAGTTTACAGACTGTCCCTAGTTTATTCTTTTAAGTTCCCCATCTTGCAGCAGTCTTGGATAATTACAGTCAATAATACCAGTCATTAACGTATCATTGTTATAATTGCCTAGAAAACTGATCACAAAACATGACCTGTTACTCCATTACCTCTTTGACTTGATTGGAGTCATTTTTTCAAAGACTCCCTGAGGTCACCCAGTGTTTACTCTGGGTTTGTCCAGACATCTTGAGCATGGCCCCCAGATGTTAAGGGCTACTACAGTCACTCAATAATGTCACGCACTGGTGTGTCATACGTAACTATTGTTCAGTAAATGCAAGATCTTTTGCTCTATTAACTTTTTTTGTGGACTACAGTAATATTTGAAAACACTCTCTGGTGTTGTCTAGTAATTCTGTAGTGCTCCATACATGGGTATTCTTTCACCTTTCTGCTGATGATTGAATTATAACAGTATCCCTGGTGTCTAGTTTCCCTCCCAATGCATGCTCCATTTTACAGACCTTATTATAATATCAGCTGTCCTGAGATTACATGTCAGAAAAGTATTCCTGGTGTCTCATGTGTCTGTCCATGTCCATGTACTGCACAATTTCATAGGGAAGTTGAGAGTTATGAACAAACACACACACATCCTACGTATATCAACCCCCCCTCCACTCCACCAGCTTGCACTTACAAACAAAATAACCCCCCCACACACAGACCTCCCATTACCCATCTGTCAACATGCATGACATATGGCACTCAACAGCATGCAGTGCAGCTATAGTTAATCCCTCTGAGCAACATTATACATCTCTGTGATGCATGGGTTTTGGTAGTAGGTGATGCCACTTCCCCTGGAGCACACTACACCCATGTACACAGTATTGCTGTGCACCTGTTTGGCACCCTGGCATGTAATGTGCACCATACCTCACAGGTGTACACACCATTGCTGAATGTGTATTATTGTGTCAGTTATGTTTGTTCTGGTGCTCACAGTCCCTATGTGTTTGTCCGACACATTCCTGGGATGATATGTGGGCAGATGTCATTTGTTAATGCCTGATGTCTGATTTACAGATCTCATCATCAGCGGTGCATGTATGGCCAATACAATACAATTATACTGACAACCTTCAAACCTTACCGTGGCTATGGGGAGTGTACACACCCTAATTGATATGACGCCCTCTTCCTTGATATGCCATAGGACCACATTACTGCATATGTTAACATTACACAAACCTGATATGTGACATATGACTTGTGCAATCAAATGCAGTGTCAAAAAATGTGTTAGTTGTGCAGATGCTGATTGAGATGCATACACTTTGTGGATGCATATGTGTGCATGCCCTTACCATGATAGTTTGTTACACCTACTGTTATGTGTACTACAGCAGTCACTATTCCTGGCAGGGGTATACTAGCATGGGCCATCTGCATTTGCCAGTATTTGGTCAGTCTACCATACAAATGTCCACCAACTCCATGATTGCAAGGTCAGGTCAACTCATGTGCACATCCCTTGGAGGTCTATTGCTGTGGAGTCAGGGTTATATCTGCCACAGTTCCTGACCTTGACTATGTGCAGATACAGCCATTTGTAGCATTCTTTGTATCTTTGCTTCAGTGCAGTGTTGTGTCATGATGACACCCCCTCCCCACCCTCAGCCTTTTTGCAGATGCTTGACAGCTATGGCCTACACGTGTCATTTTGCAGTGTCCCAAACACTGAACAGCAAGTGTACCGGCCTAGTCCCAGCTAATGAATGGCAAACATACAGGTGTAGACTGCCAGCAGCAAGGTACAGATGGGGATGATAGGCCTGAGGTAGGGTGAGGTGTTGGCTGTGCAACACATGCATCTTAATT
>NC_056727.1:380890177-380920177 GCF_019279795.1 Protopterus annectens | reverse complement strand
TATATATATATATATATATATATATATATATATATATATGTGGGCTACAGCTGGACAAAACGTGTGCACCCTTGTGCAGTCCAGAGGTCAGTGTATGTAACACTGGTATATGCCCCTGTAAGTCAGTCTATGGGAGAGGGGTATGCACCATATATAACCTTGGCTGTTATAACATGTGAGGGATATCAGCAGTAAGACATCTTAAGGTATATGGCTGTACATTTTCATACACTTCACCTTGGGAATATTGGTGGCCTAGTGCTTACTGTCATACAGACTGTTCTGTTTGTCAGGGTGATAGTGATGTTTTAAGTTAAGCATTGTTACGTAAAAGATACATCCACATTGTGACAACTTCATTCATTTCCTCCTAGGGGTTGAGTACAGGGGGTGAGCTGACCTGCTCACCATTTTGAGGGATGTTGGCACTGGTGAGGTCATGGGTGAGATGGTCCCAAGCTTCTGCATTATATTGGGAACCCTGGTACTGTCCCTGCAGCAGTCTGTGTTCATGGTCTTTAACGAGGAGTCCTGTCATGACTTTGTACTCCTGAATGCCCTAGCACTGTGTTCGGAAGCGAGATCCTTCTCCCACACTGGCCATATTACCTATAGGAGGAAGCTGCAACCAGTTATGAGATGTATTCCCACCTGTGGGGTTTAAATAGGAGTGGTTTCCCACACTTTGCCGTGATTGGACAGTCTTGAAAATGCTAAGCTATGGGCAAACCTGCTTACCTAAGGTTGGCATTGCTTAAAAAGGTATACCAATGGGCAGATTGATTTAGCTGGGCTATGCATTGCTTACACCTAGTAAGCAGGGGTGTACAGTGCTTAGTGCTGCTTATTTTTAAATTTGCACACTATTTGCTGTTTGACATTGGTTTATCATTCATTACATGTTATATATTTGTTTTGTATCTGTAATTCATGTGTACATACACTGTATGGGGTGGGGTCCTTGTGTTTATTGGGGTATTTTACCAGTTAATTACAAAGACACCTCAAATCTGGACTTACTACAGTAGTCCAGTTCACATATATATGTTATGTAGTAGGTTATACAACATAAAACTGTTTATAGATTCCTTTCACATGTAAACTGTGATTTTGCTATAGTGAGGATCTGTTTGGGTATACCTCAGTTTTATGTACAGCTGTGATGGCTTATTGGTTAACTGCTGTGACTGTAGTGTACAGGGTCCTGGATTCAATGCCTGTTTATTTTTTTGCTGGGCAGAACAGAGGCTGTTGGATACAGAGTGATGAAGGCACTTTTAAGCAGTTGTAAGTGGGTTTATATGGCGGTAAGCAATGCCAACTTCCAGTTAAATATGCTTACAGAGAGTTAGCTTCAAAATTGCGTAACCTGTGTGTGTTGCTTACCCCTGTGCAAACAGGATTAAAGCCGCTTACTACTGCTTAAAAGTGCTTACTCCTGCTTACTCCTGCACTAATTTAGAATGAAAAGAAACATGGGTCTTGGGAAAGTGGTAGATTTAGACTGTCTATGGATTTATCATTCATTACATGTTATAACTTCATTTAGTATCCCTGATTCATGTGTACATATACTGTATGGGGCACTTGTGTTTATCTGTGGATTTTACCACATTATTACAATTACACCTCATAGCTGCACTTAATGCAGTACTCCAGTTCACAAATATATGTTATTTAGTAGGTTATACAGCAAAAAAAGTTCCTAAAGTGATTTCACATGGAAAATGGAAAGTTCTTCAGTGAGAATCGAACCAGGAATAATTGCTCACAAAGCAAATGCTTTGACCACTACACTATTGCAGTTCTGCTTCAACTGAATGTATCTTGCTATTTATCTTTTTGTGCTATTTAAGCTACAGTATGTGTAGCTAAGCAATGGGCAAATCTGCGCACCTACGGTTAAATGTAATCTTATTGCTGTGGATTTCTGCATGCATCTGCACATTTGGCAGACATCTTAGCAACCCCCCATGACTCTCAACCTCTTCAGGCAAACTATCTGGACAAAACTTGACAAACTGTGGTATAACTACGGATATATTTTAATTATTACTTTATAAACTTGGGAAAGTTGCTAGAGTAACAGGATTTGTTTTAAGACGACTTTTATGCCGGATTTTGGTGTCTGAGACTCAAATGTATGCCATTATTTCATGGCTTCATTCCTGACATCATCCCATGATTTCCCTGTACAAATAGGGTACAGGCCAACTGTATGGGCAACAAATCTGGACATTATGCAATGATTTGTACAGCTGGGAGGTATGCAACCTCCTATGAGCATTCTCGCTCAATGTAATTGTCGAATGTCACTTCCTGAGTGCAGGGGCATGTGTATTGTGAGAGCTCTGCTCTCAGATGCACCCCCTGCACTCGTTCACGATCCATGTCTGTTTAGGAGCAGAGGCAATGCGCCTTCATTACTATGCATGGTGTGCTGCTGTGCTGCCCTTAAATGGTCTTTTCCATGCATGAATAACTTGTTTCTGCACAGGAGATTAGTGAATCCCGGGGTATGTATCTGTAAGTATTTGGGGCCTTTCTCCCTGGGTCTCTGCCAAAAATGGGCAAATGGCCCAGCCAGACACTAACAGGTAATCAAATGAAAACAAATAAATACATAAATAAATGTTGGTTTTGAAATTCCTTGGACATTTCCTTTGTTTGTAAAAGTCCAAAAAAACTGCTGACACCAACGTGAAATGGCAACTCGATTTAATGACAAGATGATAAAATAAGCAGCAAAGCTTTCAAGTATCCAGTACCCTTCTTCAGTGCTAGTCTTTTTGATTGTCATTTTTTGTAACACACAGGAAGCAAGGAAAAACTTTTCAGGGCTGCACTGTTACTCTGTATACCGTTTCTGGTTGTGATTGCCTGAAAGTGCAGAAAATATTAAGGTTAGTTTTCACTAAATTAAAAAAATGTTCTTAACTAGTTATGATATACATTATACTAGTTATTGTATGTTATGCAGAAGCAGGTTTAACATCTTTGTTCCAGGTTGTTTACTTAGTCTCAAAAGAAGGGAAAAGAAAAAAAATGAATGAAGAGAAAAGTTATACATTATACCTCCTTACTCTGACACTAGTTGCATTTAAAAATCCAGTTCAATTTATTATTATAGCTAGGAACATCCTGTTAAATGCTCTTTATTTAGTTATTTCCTTTAAAGATGCGTACATCTATAGCTTTATAGTTATAAGAAGCTGTAGCTTGTAAGTATAATATGCTTTTAGAGGAAATGCCAATACAATAACAATGACAGCACATGAGAATATATAATACATTTATAAAATACTCTAGTGTAATTTCAGTATTAACAATTATAGTTAAGTGGAATTTAAGTTAACACTGCACAGATTGTTTTTCTATATTTATACATTATACTTATAACCTTAGTAATATGTATATAATAATAGCTATTAGGTATAAATGAATTCTATCATTTTTCTAATTTTTAAGAGATTTGATAACTCCATTCAGTATTTACATTAAGAATATAAGTTTGGGTATACAAGACGATTTATTCAAAATTTAAGACTGCACTTTTTTTTAGAACTAAGCATGTCTTATGTAGGTTACACTTATGTGATATGGTGATTCATTTTAGTCAAAGCTGTTCAGACTAGTTTTATTTCTGATATATATATATATATATATATATATATATATATATATATATATATATATATATATATATATATATATATATATATATATATATATATATATATATATATATATATATATATATATATATATATATATAATTTATAGAACTTATCAGAGCTGCTGGGTATGGCTATGAATGTTATTTAAGTATTCTGAATGATTCTAGCTTATTTTTCAGACTGGGAATTTTAATAATTCCATGTTTGTTTTTGGGAATTATTATTTTATACAATAATATATTTTACACCACCATTTCTGTTGTTTTACTATTCAGGCCTGAATATAGAATGTTTTATATCACAGTTACAGTCATTTTTCTATCAATTTCATTGCATATTTTTGCTCTCATTTGGACATTCTTAGATAATGGAAAGATCTATATGAATAAAAAATAGTCATAATTTATTATCACCTCAATTACTTTTATACTTATTTATGTCTTTATCTTTAGTTTTCTTAAATGTATACAGTCTTAACATTTCAAGGACAAGATCAAACATGTTAAGGTATTTAAATGCTGACAAATCTCAAATCATTTTGTTACAGGAAACTCACTTTAAATCTACAGAAAAGAATGTTTGGAACCCTAACAATTATTCAATATTAGCTCACTCTTCATATAAATCTAAAAGAAAAAGTGTTATGATTCTCTGGCTAGAAAATGTTATACACCCACAAATTTTATATAAATATGATGATCCTGAGGGGCTATTAGCCATCATCATTTCAAAACTTAACAATAGAATTTGGACATTAGTTAATTTATATGGTTCCCAGGGCTAGGAGTGTCAACTGCAAAACATCATATTGACTTTATAATTAATGTTTATAAAGGTAACCCTATATTAGGGGGGGATTTCAATTGTATCTTGGACAATCTTAATACTATACGTGATCATCCATTCAGGCCTTCATCCACAGCAATTGTTTTAAAAAGTGTATTGACTCGCTCAGCTTATATGACACTTTAATTTCTAAACATAGTACATCACTAAGTTTTTCTCACATTGATCATAGGTTCAAAACTCAAACTAGGATAGATAGAATTCTAGTTTCTAGGAAACCAAAACTTGTGCCATTTTCTATACTTCCTTTTCCCATATCTGACCATGATTGTCTCACACTGGAAATACAGTTAGACTTTACTAAGCTAGCCTCTATAACTACAATACCAGCTTATATCACTAAAATTAAAAAATTTAAACATTGGCTTTTTAACAGAGCTAAATCTATTTCTAGGAATGAATAATACTTCTGATACTAATGTAATAATGGTCTGGTGTTCTTAAAAGGCATATATTTATTGCAGAACTGTTATGTGGTACAAAAACAAATTAAAGGAGTGGGAATTAAAGATGCAAAATTTGCAAACACAAATTTCAACTCTTAAATCCAAAGCAACGACCTTATCATCAGATATCAGAAAAGTAATAACTAAACTAAATAAAAAGTACTCTGACATTCTAATACACAGAACAAATTTAGCATTAGAAAGGATGAACTCAAATTCATATGCCGTCATCTCAAATTATATGTATAATCTATCAGTAAGAGCTAAATTTCATTCTAAATTAAATAGTGTTATACAAATATTACATGAACAGACTAATAAGGCAGTATCAGACATAGGTGATATACTTGACGTTTTCAGGTTTCATTATACTAAGCATTATAACTCTAATAGTAATGGTCTTGATGAAGAGTTTTCTACTATAACATTGGATACATTTCCAGAGGAACTTAAAAATGCCTTAAAAAGCAAATATTCTTAAATGAAATCAAATATTAAATTAAAAAAGTTTAAACCCAGTAAAGCCCCTGGTTCAGATGGCATCATTATAGAGATGTACAATTATGTACAATATATTCCCTACTGTCACTATATCTTTACTTCACCAAACTTTAATGGAAGTACAAAATAAAAATATGATCCCACCATGCTGGAGGTATTTATTGATCACTTATGTTCTCAAAACTAACAAATACCCACAGCTCTGTAAATCATATAGACCAATTTCCCTTCTAAACAATGATTATAAGATGTGTATGCCCATACTTATTGACAGAATGAAAGCCTCACTTTCAAAAATGATAAATTATGATCAAGCTGAATTAAATATAAAAGACATACCCATGATAACAATAAAAGCCTCCTTACATTCATTGATTTCTTAAATAGAGAAAACAAAGAAGTCCTGTTAGTCAGTTTAGATATAGAAAAAGATTTTGATTCTGTCAACTGAGACTACCTTTTTGTAATATTAAACACATTAGGAGTTCCACCTCCTTTATCTCTATGATAAAAGCTGTTTATATAGATAACTTAGCCTATGTTAAGCTGAGTCCTTTTACATCTAAATGTGTTCCCAAAACTAAAGGCACTAAGCAAGGCTGCCCACTATTCCCTATCTTATTTGCCGTTGTAATATGTCTTTCCTTCCCTAATAAAAAATAATCTAAAAAACAAAGGTATTAATATTTATAACCATTATAATTCTAAGCTATCTCTTTTTGATGATGAGATCTTACTCACTCTATCTAATTCAGGTACAGAGTTAAAAGCAATGGATGCAATTATAAACTGTTTTCAAAAATGTCAGGTCTTTATTTTAATAAACATAAATCCAACCATACTATTTTTAATAAGAAGAAAAGAACTCCATCTAACAATCAAAATATTATTGGAGAACAGGTAAGCTCCATCAACTACTTAGGCATAATTTTACACAATATGATTGAAAAGACAAAATAAATAAATTATAATGATATAATATCCTTAGTAAATAATCACATAAGCAAATGGAGCAATAGTTTCTTTTCTTTTTAACATAGATTACAGCTATTAAAATGGTTCTTTTTCCAAATATTCTGTACATTGTTTTGGCTCTTGACATTCAGTCCTCCTGGATGCAAATTTATCAGAGACATAAATAGATTATTGCTAAACTTTCAATGATTTTCTAACAAGAACATAATTCCTTATGTACATCACATCAGACCATGGGATCGAGGTGGCTTTAAGTTCCCAGATGTTGATGCATACATAAGAGTTTTACTACTTGAAAATGTTATAAATTGGATTGATCCAATAATTCCAACTAGAAATCACTACATCTAGCTGCTTTATTAAATGAAAATATACTCTCATCAAAAATCTCTTTTAGTCCCCCTTTAGTTTATGGATGCACAAGCTTATCATATTTGATTCTAGTAGATTTGGGAAACAAGATACATTTTGATAAGGTTTCTTCTGCATCCAGAAAGAATTTATTGGGATAACAGAGAAGGTGGCATTTAGATGCAAAATAATTCTTGGAGCACATTCATCTTAACTGTGCTAGCTTTGGAAAGTAGAGACATATTTATATTCTTCCATCTATTATGTTATCTTCTATAATAGACCAAGTCCATAATAAATTATTTTTGATAATTTCATTGAAGTTGGGGGTGTAAATTGTACCTAAATATTTGAATGGATATCTAATCTTGAACTCACTCACAGGGAAATAGGATGCCATGTGTTCCAATGGATTAAGGGGAAACAGATGGGATTTATTTGAGTTTAGCTTATAGTTGGAAATCTCTGATAATCTGTCTATGGTGATCTTAAACTATATCATAGCATTATCACTTCATATAAATTAATTCAGATAATAAACTTTGATTCTAGATCTCCAAATTGGTCAGCTCTATGGATTAAGATCTGGAATGAACAACTTAAAACTCTTGGCTTCAATCTTAAAACTCTACTATTCTTAGAAATTAACCAAATGTCTGTCTGCATCAAAAACTTACATCCTCTAATTAAACATATGATTTTAGTTACCCAAAAATGATTCAAGTCAATCCAACTTTCTAAAGCCCTTCCCTTCCTACAGCCCCTTTATTTAAATCCTAATTTATTAACAAATGACCAACCAATTAACCTGAAAGAATTTCCCTTAATAAGGGATCTTAACATTTGGGAGATTTACAAATGGAAAGGAACTAGTATTTCACAAATAAGACAGCAGCTAAATCTCACCGAACAGTGCACTACCATCCTTAATTGATATGCCATCTTATAAACACTATATTTACAGCAGATAACTTAGACATACAGGAAATTAGCCTAGCTAATTTAATACTTAAAAACCTAGCTACCAAAGCTAAGACAATTTCTAGAACATATAAACTGGTAATGAACAGAAACCTTCAGAGCTCTATTCTATTCTCACCTTATTGGCAAGATAAATCCCCACAGATTAATGAGCAAACCAAAAAAAGAAGCAGTAGAAAATACGGTCAAGTTTATTCCTTTCAAAAGGTTGTACACTTAGATAATGATAAATAATAATGCCTGTTTCACACCAATGAAACTTAGTAAAGTTAATTCCAAATTCTCACCCATATGCCCTCATTGCCCCAATCAAACTGCAGATATTCTTCATGTCATGTGGGAATGTAAGAAGGTACACAACCTCTGGTGCTTCCTAAGGGCTAGATTAGAAAAAATGGGATACGAAAAAAGTACACTATCATGGGAGACGGCTATATTACATGTTAACATAAACAAGTTATCAACAATTCTGAAGCAGGTATTCATCACAATATGTACACTCATAAAGTATAACATTACAAAAATTTGGTTAATCACATCCCCTCTCACATGGGAAGAATTTAGCAACTTAGCAATTAAGTATATCCGTTCCCACATATTAATATAATCAGCCAATAAAAAAGAATACTACCACAATTACTGGCAATGCCTGCTTGATGTCATTGTTAAGTGATAAAAACACCTAGTAACTTTAGATTAGTATTTTGTCTGATCCCTAACTGCATTATATCTCTCAAGTTAAGCACTATAGTTCTTATAATGGGTTGTGTGGTAATGGTTCTTCATTAGTATCACCCCAAAATATTGACCAATTCCTAACCTGTCTTCCTCATTTCTACGTGATATCTGATTTTACCTGCCTTTATATATCTATTGTAGTAGTTGACTAAAAACATGACTTCTAGTTTAAACTGTATGTATCATTTGTATATAGTTAGTTTAGTTAGCTCATGGTAGTTATGTTTTTCCTTTTCTTTGTGTTTATGTTTTTTACTACATAGATGTAACATATCTATATCTTATGGTGTTCTTGTGTGGGTTTATTACTGAAAAATGCAATAAAGAAATTTTTGAAAAAAAATCTCTTTTAGTCACTCTACTAATAATTTTTGGTATTTTTTCTGTCCTTTTATACAATATAATGTTACAAAGCCTAAAAAGTCTATCATTTTAAACATTTTTAACAACTTTAGGAAAATTGTAAACTCTAACAGATATTAAAACTGGATTTGATGTATTAGTTCCATTCAAAATCACAAAAAAACTTTTCAGATAAGTTATACTTTAACCTTTTTAATGAATAGGAAAATAAAAACATTATATGTTGGAAACATTGTTTAAAAAACACAGAAACTTTGCCCACACAGCATATTATTAATATATATGATTTATCATCACAAGATTGGCTACTATTACAAAGATTATTAAATTATTAACAAGATCTTTGCAGAATATTAAAAAACTCATCCTATATGGAACAACCCCCTCTAATTTCCTGTACATCTGAGTGACTATACAATACATTTAACTTCAACAACATTATCTTCAAATTATATGGTGATCTAATAAGATATAAAATCACCTTAACTAATAAACATGCAATACAATACAATAACCAGAGGTATCTCCCCCGATTATACTCAGGTAGAGAAAACCAAACTATCATCTTCTGAAAAAAGTCACTTCATGGAGTCATTATTGAAGCATTTTTGCTTGGAAATTCCTACAGAGAGCTTTCTTAACCCCTGAAAAAATATCTACATTTAATACAACTGGAAATGTAATTTGCTGGAGATGTTTATCTTCTTGCAAAGCAGATTGGCTCCACATCTTTTATAAATGTCCCTGTTTAAATCATTTCTGGGAAAGAATTAAAGATTTTTTTCTTTATTTTTGATACTTTCTCTTTATCCAAAACAATAACCTTTTTAATGTTAATGAAGGTTTTATTATGAATAATTCCAACTCATATCTTTTATGGACAATACTAGCATTGCTAGAATGTGTATAACTAGAAAATGGAAGTCTACATCTTCTCCAACTTTTGAAGATTTTCTCTCCTATTAGAAGTAATATCCAAAGAAGTAAAAACAAAAGAAGTCAGAATACATTTGAGGAGTTTTACCAATAATCCTTTGACAGAAGTTTCTTCTGTTATTGAGACATTTTGAATGGACACTGGCTCTTTCTGAAATATTTTATATTTATTATGCAAATCTGTTTCTACTGCCTTATCATTTTATGAATTTTTCAGGCCTCTGTAAAGAATGAATGCAGTTGTGTTTTTTCTTTACTCTTTGTTTTATTCAAAATTTTGTTTTTATCTTCCATATTATTGTTATAAATAAACAATTACGTATCTTAATAAAAATATTTAACAAAAAAATTAAGGGACTTACAAACTGTTTCACAACTTTAAGTGAAACCTTAGATGCTGTTGAATAAATGTCTTTGATATTTATTTATTTATTTATTTTACTGTAAGTTGCATATCTTGAGAGATATCCAGTATTATTTGTTTTGCTACTTGTGCAATTAAGTGTATGCTTTCCTATTTCTGTAAATATCTCAAACAACATGCACTTACAGAGAAATTTCTTGTTGTTATGTAAAGGCTTATGTTTGATTACCAAAAATGTGTTAACAACATATGTCTAAGGTATACAGTTTTCAAGATATGAAAATGTGTGAACGTTCATAAAAATATACTCTGGGGTTTGTGTGCATAATAATATATTACATTATTTATGGAAAAGTCTATGAATGCATTGACTATTATCACTGTAAAGAATACTTCTTACTGATAACATTCCTATTTTTGCAGTTTTACTAAATGTTATTGTTCTCAAGATATTTGCATAAATATTTACATTTGTTTGTCTTATGCTTTTTAAATTTTTTTCCAGAAAATATTGTGGAATGTATGATGTGTGCAGGCTCCTAGAGGTTTGACATTCCACATTACTTAGGTGTTAATGAGTTAATTTAGTCTTTCCTCTGTAGCTAAACCAGCCTGGTGGCAGTGCCCAGAAAACAGCACTGTGGATAGTACATAGTTAATAAATTCCACTTCTCAGCTAGCTATCCCTGTAGCACAAGATATATATGAACTGAAATGAGAGATATAGGACAGGTGATGCAGGGTTTGAATCCAGTTAATTGACTATTTTATGTGGGGAGGTCTGAATGCATATTTACAGACATTTTTAGATCACTGTGTTGTTGTGTAAATCACAACTATTCTCAATATTGCTAACAGCATGTGAGTTGTTGTCCCTCTACTATCCTGTTATTTGGCATTAACTACAGGTGTGATAATGAGTACCACACATTACATTTCTGATACTGCAAGGAAATGTGAGAAGGATAAATCTATCACTTTAATGCACTTCTTGTGCATTGCTAGGTAAACACATTCATTGAATTCATTTTTTGTCAGCTTTTTTTCTCTGCCATTATATTTTCCTAATGCCGTTCACATTTGTTGTCCACTTGGCAGCATGCAAATGCACTTTACTGCCTAAGGAAAAAGTGAAACATTTAATTTAGGCTGCCTTCTGTAGCAAAAAACAAGCCTGGAGGCAGGGCATGGTCATCAGCACTTTGGATAGTTCTCTACATAACAATACATTAATAAATTCCACCTCTCAGGTGACTTCCCCTGTGGCACAAGCTGTAAGCACAGTGATAATAAATATCAAATACAACTGATGCAGGCTTTAATCCAGAAGAAAGACATTTTTACAGAGGGGGTTCAAAATGCCATTTGTCACCACATTGTGCTCATGAATGTCAAGTAAATGCATCATTGTCATAGTTCTGTTTAATGCAAGACATGTATCATTAATTCTTGCAATAGAAGCCCAATATAATGAGTGTAAATTGTGGAAAACATGACACTGGTGATATTTAATGCAGAATGCACATACATAGGTATGATTTGCAAAATATTTTTATTGTAACTATTGTATTCTCACATATAAGTATGTGTTTATTACAGTATGTGTTATGAAGTATGTATGTAACCTAACCCACCTTGTCTTAATCAAGTCATGCAACTGCATGCATCTGAGATGTATTTACAGAGATAGTTAATGGCTTTCACATAGAAATGCAATCCCATGACTAAGTAAAAGTCACAAACTTACAGGCATCTCTTAAGTATGTGTACAGGCAGTCTTAAATTATTATATCTGTAGTTAATACATTAACAAGTACATTTTCCTGCAGCATTGACAGATAATAAGAAAAGATTAACATTTTATCATTTATTTTCTCTTGACTTCAATTCCCAGGTGGTACCATTCAACATGCCAATATTTCACATGTCATACCATCTTTACTCAAACAAACCATGATTATAACCAACATCATAAAGCATATCAGGGTTTAACATTGGGACATGTATCAAGATTTTGAGCATTGCAGATGGTCATATCTCAATATCATTTTAATACCTTCTCCAGCCATTATAATTATGTTATTTGTTCACAAATAAAGATCCATACTCAGAACATGATTAGGTTCATAGGTTGGTATTAGGCTATTGGCCCTAGGGCCTATATAAGCCTAGCCATAACAATTCCCTGGCTATTTCTTCCCACACTATTTACTTCCCTGGACCCCTATCTAGCAGGGCGACTGATGTGATCCCTGGGGTGAATTTCCTTTCTCCCATCCAATCATCAAGGTTCCTTTTGAAGAGGGCCAAAGAGGTGCTCTGCTTGACATGTATGGGCAGTTTATTCCAGGGTCTGGGGAGTCTCTGGGTCAGGAACCTATCCGTCCAGCATGTTTTGTTTATTGTTATTACAAGGTTTAGATCCCTGGAGTGTGTGGCTCTGAGGGATTGGGAATTCTTTAAGTGTAGCATGTCCAACAGCTCTGGGTTTGACATGGCCTTCTATGTTAAGAAGAGATCACCTTGGAGTAGACGATATGTGACTGAGTATAGCTGGAGTTTTTTAAGGCGGTCAGCATAGGGCATCTGCTTTAGGCCTGTGATTCTTTTAATGAGGTATTTCTGTGGCCTTTCCAGTTGTTGTAGATGTCTTGAGAGGTACATACCAAATGGGGTGTTGTATTCTATAATGGGTCTAATGAGGGATGAGTACAGTGGGACAATGACCTCTTTTTTTCTGGATGAAAAGCCCTTAGTGATGAAGTGTGCCACATAGAAGGATTTCCTTACTATTGTGGCAATGTGGTTATTGAAGGTAAGACCACTGTCCACCTGTGTCCCTAAGTCTCTTATCACACTTTCGGTGTTTAGTGAACTGCCACCTATGAGGTAATTCACGGGTACATGTTCTTTCCCAAAGGGGATAACTATACATTTCTTGGCATTGAACTTGAGACCATGGCTCTGGCAACAAGTATCTTTTCTGTAAGGCCTTTTTGTAGAGTATCCACATCATTTGGGGATTCAATAATGGCTCCCAGTTTGCAGTCATCTGCGAACTTTGTTAGCCAGAGTCCCTTAGTGTCGGCCTGTACTTCAGAGAAGTAGATGCCAAACAAGAGGGGTCCCAGGACTGAACCCTGAGGTACTCCACTTGTCACTTGTCTGGAGCTGGATTTGGAGTCAGCTACTTTTACAGTGTGGGTTCTGTCAGTAAGCCATTTGGCAACCCATCAAGTGATGTAGGGATTAATGCGCAGCTTAGTAAGTTTATCTATGATTCCAGAGTGGGCAATGGTGTCAAAAGCCTTGGCGAGGTCCAGATAGGCTGTGTTGACTGCCTTACCTTTGTCCATGGCTCTGGAGACTGATTTGAAGAAGTCAATCAGGTTCAGGAGACAAGATTGGCCCTTCACGAACCCAAACTGGGTGGGGTCCAGTGTTTTAAGGTTGACAATGTCTTTGTTTATAACTTCCATTACCCATCCATTAGTTCTGTGGCCTGAGTGATCACAATAGATGTCATGTTATAACAGCTGACACTTACCTCACTGTAAAAAGATTTTGAAGGACTTTTGATATGTCTTGTTAGTGGAGAGTAGTTTATGTTTCTGAGAGCAGTAAACAGAAAAACGTTTTGTTATAATTCTATAATTTTTTTCACAGTGCAATATCTGGTTAGGTAAAAGTGGTGAGATCTGTGAATGCAGATTGTGTTTACAAATACAGTATAAGTTTCTGTTCACTGAGATGGATTATCAAGTGTGAGAATGCATGTGTCTGGGAACAAGCAGGTGAAACATTTTGCTAAAATCATTACCTCTTTTATTTTTATCACTGTCAAACATCTGAAGGACTAAAGGGCCAGAATATTCTTATTTTTTGAGGGATGGAAGATGTGCTGCAATGACATGTAATTACTTCATCAATGTCAAATGAGTATTTCAAGATGAGACTCACAAAAGTGCAGTTGTTTGAAACTGCATAACAACGAAACAGAATATGCCAAATCTGAAGTAGTTGTGGTGTGATCTCTTGTGTATAGCATGATTTCCCTTTAAGGTGTAGTGGTTTCTGGGATTTAGACATGGTGGCCAGTGTGTGTGGTTATGTGAGGAGATTCAGGTAAGCTTGCAGTGTGTAAGGATTTTGGATGAAATTTGGAATGTTTTAATTTGTTGGGAAGTTTTAGGAGTACGTTGGGGTAGGTGAGAGTGTGTGTGTGTGTGTGTGTGTGTGTGTGTGTGTGTGTGTGTGTGTGTGTGTGTGTGTGTGTGTGTGTGTGTGTGTGTGTGTAAGTGTTGAAAGTGGTAATTTTTTGTACATGTGCAGTGTGGCTGCTTCTCATGAATATAGCTTTGACAGTTTTCAGTGGAAGTGTAGGGCATGTAATGGTAGGTTTGTTGTTTTTTCATGGTAGTGCGACCTCAAAGCTGATATAAGTGCCGAGGGTGTAGGGGTGCAGGGGGGGCTTTCCCCCACTTAAATGTAGATTAGTAGGGTTTGCTGGTGTGCATGTTGTTTTGGTTTGTGATGGTGTAAAGAGGAAGGTTGTGTTTTTGTTTTTATTTGTATGGTGGATGGTATATTAAAAAACAAAATGTTGCATACTGAAAATTTGGTATTATGAATTTCATATAGTGATGCTCATTTTTTAATCTTTCATTGTAGTGGATTTTTATGATTCTCATCTCGAGATACTGAAATTTATTTCAGTATTTCGAGATTTGAAAGCAGAAATATATATATATATAGATATATATATATATATATATATATATATATATATATATATATATATATATTTATATATATATATATATATATATATATATATATATATATATATATATATATATATCTATGGGTCTACTACGTTAGACCGACAGTCCACAACACCAACACCCACAACACCAACACCACAAGAACGAAACCGCAAAAACACGAAAGTTCACATGCCCAACAAACCATAATACTGACAGTTAACAAAACAAAACGTTCACTGTTCCACACAACACACATTCAACACAAGCACGCCAACAACCGAAAAACCTACACTACACCTTACACACAACTATCTTTGCACTAACCTTAACCCAATCCCTAACCCTAAGGTCCGTCACTATCGCACATTTACCTTACCCGCACCCTAACCCTAACTCACTTAATCCGCCCCTAACCCTCAAGTCCCTCACTATCGCACACTTACCTTACCCGCACCCTAACCCTAACTCACTTAATCTGCCCCTAACCCTCAAGTCCCTCACTATCGCACACTTACCTTACCCCCACCCTAACCGTAAGTCTCTCACTATCGCACACTTACCTTACACACACCCTAACCCTAAATCCCTCACTATCACACACACACCTTACATGCACCCTAACCCTAAATCTCTCACTATCGCACACATACCTAGTCACGATCACACGTTTCCCATGTCGATGTTTTCGCTGTCAGGATTCCGAGTTGTCAGTTAGCTGCTCTGTCGGTCTTCTGGCATCGGTGATGTCAATGTCGATCTTCCGAGCTTTCGTTGTAACGTAGGGAACATATATATATATATATATATATATATATATATATATATATATATATATTATCCGAATTCCATTATTTCTTTCCATATGATCATAACTAACATCTCTTGATTTAGTTAGTTATAACATGATTATCTTTGTGGAAGATAGGAAGGCAGATTGTCTATGAAAGGTAAGGATGACACTTGATCACCATTAAATGATCATAGACATTGCTTGCTAGAGATGGGCAGTGCATGCTTCTGATAGTGAAAGGATTAAACATATTTTTATGGTGATCTTCTCTTTCACTTCTGTCACAGCTGCACGTTAGGTGAAAACAGTGATTGTCCTAGATTTGCATAATATTTATTGACTTGGTTAACTTTGAATCATGTTCATTTGAAATGATGTTTTTGGTATATTTAAAGTTTTTTTTTAAACCGATGCAGCATGCATTGGGCAAATGGTTGATCTGTATAATCTGTGGTTTTATTTGGGAAAAATTATTATGATTTCTTCTTTGCTATGTGGTTGCTTGTCTCTGTTTAGATGTGGTTGTGTTCCATATTGTGGGTTGTTATATAGTCACTATTTTAGTTTAAACTTTTAGTTGTATTTAGTAGCGAGATTATTCCTTGTGCAAGTCCTCTATCTGTTGTAGGAGGGAGTATTTCCCTTATACTCACTGTTGTGTGCCCACAACTTTAGTTTATAAGGAGAATGGGGTATGGGGGATTTGTCCCTGTGCAAAAACACTTATTTTGATTGTTCTTTTTATTCTTTGTATTATCTGTATGTATGTCTAAATATAATTGCCTGTGGAGTGTGCTGTGTCAATGGAGCATAGAAGTATAAGCAGTCAGAAAGTTTTTGGATGCAGGCTTGTGCTCAAAAGCAAGTTATAGTCACATGAGAGGGATTTAATAATTATTGATATGGGTTGTCATTGACAGTAGATGCATATGCAAACTGAAATGTATTACTGTTGGTGCTATTTCTTTCACTTTAATCATACTCAAACCTGGTAGGTATATTCAGCAACCAGATTAACTAGTAAGAAGCAAGTGGTGTATGAAGACAAGAGACATTCTTTTTGATTGATTAACAATCATGTAAACTAAACAGGAAGATCATGCGATTCAAGTAAGTTAGCAAGAAAAGCAGCTCTGCTCATTGAATGTGCATGCTGTTTATCATACTTACACCTTTATAAACATGTTTTCATGGCCAGCAGGAGGGTTGGTGGCCATGAAAAAGTACAAGGAAGCTCAAGCCCACAGTGTAAACAAAACAACTTGCCTGTAGGCAAACCTTTAATGGAGGCATGTGTGAAGTGCTTATACAAAGTAAGGCCGAGTTGATTAAAAGGGTTAAGATGCAAGGGAAGTTAAATTAGGAGAACATACACAAAATACAATGATATTAGTACAGACATAAGAGGGATGTAAATGGAGATAATGTACTAAGATAATGCAGTCAAACAGGCTTATGACACAAAGAAATATTTTAAACATAAATACTTCCACAATGATGTGATAATAATTAATCCTGTTCACAATTCCTGACACAGACACATAAATAAAAATAGACATCCTAATGAAGGATGTAAGAAGGGCACAAAACAACAGTCTAACAAAAGGGATTAAATGTGATATTAATGTTAAAAACATGCTGAGAAGAGAAAACAGTTAACAAGGACAGTGAATACATAAGTGACTATTTGCATAGACTGCAATTATTGTATATGACAAGTATATAAAGGGAATATATGTATAATAATAGACAGTACTGCTGTATTGTTCACTTCATCATATATAAACAAGGCGAAATGAGCCCTACATCTGTTGCGTCATGCACATCAGAAGGTGACGTGTCTTACCATTTGTTTTCATTTGGTAACCATAAAAAGGGTTATATTACCTTTCAACATGTATTGTACAAGTATGTGCTGTATATTCACGTAAGTCCTTTGTTTGTGTCTTTCAGCTTTTCCCAGGTAGGGGTCACCACAGCCAAACTCTGGTCTGCTAATGATTGGCAGTTGATTTTTACGTGTCGAGTTACCAGCCCTGACACACAACCTTCAATGAAGGTATGCCCATTCATGCATATCTCCACGCAGAAGACACTCTAGCTGAGAGTCGAACTGGACAGCGTCTTACTGTGAGGCAACAACGCTACTGCAGCACCACCACCGCGGGTGTATTTTCACGTAACCACATAAGTCCTAAACAGTAATATAATAACACTCAAAATACACAAATGACAAATGACAACAGAGATCTGATGCCATTTCACTAGTTCAAGTCTCCATTCTTAAATGGTCTATTACATGATTATATTGGGTATGTACACAATAAATTAAAGTCAACACCGCCATAACAATATGTAAACAAAACAAGAAAAAAAAAGAAAAGTGTCCTAACACAGGCCCAGTCACACTTTATGATGACCTTGTATCATTCCATACAGTAAGAAATGTTATATGAGTCCTCATGTACTTTAAAGCTCTACAATGGGAAGAAAAGACTTACAGTAATACAGTAATGTTTGGATGAAGACATGCAATACAGGACATTATTATTTAGAAATTATATAATGCCTGTATGCAAGCAATGACATATTCAATATTTTTATCTTGCCAGACGTGAACAGATGCCAGGCAGATATCAGAACACTGTGTACCAAGCTTTGAAGATACAGAAATAGGCATTTTGTTTGTGTCATGAAAAACAACCATGAAGGGCTTACAACTCTTTTCTGTTGTAATGTGTATTGATCCCCTACCTTGGATGGTGATGCCATAAAAATGTGGCCTTCTAACTGTGTCATAAATGCTTTCTTTGCCTAAGCCAGTCCTGCCTGATACAGCTGTTTGACAAACAGATGTTATGAGATTGAAACACTTCCCTGTTATACTACACACTCTACAGAGCTGTGTATTGACTACACAGGACATAGCAATGGAGCTTGTCACAAATAACTGAAATTAATGTGTGCTGTAAGAAAGGACATTTGGTGATAATGTGTGCAATATTGTTTTGTTAGAATGAGGAAAAGGAGGTAACTGTTTTAATATTCATACAACTGTGAGCAACCATGGAAGCCGGTTCTCTTGTTTTGCACACAGACACACCCAGAACTAAACCACACTCTGTGTAGATATGGAATACAACTCATTACTCAATGCACATGCCAGAGGAGCATGTACACCATTACATTTGCTGAACAATTGTTTCACTGCCAGGAAATAAAAAAAATAAGTTTATATTTCTTTGTTAGTACATTCCAATAATGTTGCCCTTTGCTTGAATTGAACAGTAGGCTATGTAATTCTACCAACTCTCAATAAATGCATGAATGGAAACTACAGACCCATAAGTCTCACTAATGTTATATGTAAAGCCATGGAAAGAATTATCATGGATATGATAAATAGAGATATAGTAAACCTCCAGACACTGGACCCAACCCAGTTTGGTTTCATCAAGGACAGATTATGCCTACTCAATCTGGTGGACTTCTTTGAGAAGGTCACCAAAGCAATGGATGATGGCAAAATCATTCACACTACCTACCTTGACCTGGCCAGGGTATTTGACACAATACCCCACTCGGGCATTGTTGACAAACTCAGGAGGTTAGGTACAAGCCTGTATGTCACTCGGTGGATAGCCAACTGGCTCACAGACAGGACACAGGAAGTTTTGAATTGGGGAGTCCACATCTACAAAGAGGCCAGTCACAAGTGGAGTCCCTCAGGGATCAGTCCTTGGACCACTCCTTTTTGGCATTTACTTCTCAGAAGTCAAGGCCGATGTCAGTGGTCTCTGGCTGACTAAATTGGCAGATGATTGCAAATTAGGAGCTGTCATTGAATCTCACACTGACGCAAATGTTCTCCAGGAGGGGCTGACACAGACAAGCATCTGATGTCAGAGTCATAGATTAAAACTAAATGCAAGGAAATACATAATAGTATCCTTTGGGAAGTCATCCATCCCTGGTAACTATCATATTGAAAACACACCCCTTAGAATTGACCCAGTAGAAAGGGGGTTAGGCACATATATATAATCTAGCCTTCAATCATCATGTGTCTAAAGCAGTGAGGAAATAATTCTATGTTGTGCAACTTATAAACAAAGGTATGGCATTTACTTCCAAGGAAGTCATTGTTCCACTGTATTCGGCAGTCATCAGACCTATCATTCAGTACAATGCCCCCTTTGGTATGCACCTAACCAGGCATATCTAATAATTGGAACAGCCACAGAGGTTCCTCACTAAAAGAATACAGGGTGTAGTATTATGTCCTGTGCAGACCTCCTCAAGGCCCTATCACTGTATTATGTCTCCTACAGACGTTTGAGGGGAGATCTATGCCTGGCATACAGGGCATTTTCAGACCCCACTCTGATGGACCTCCTGCATATCCACAAAACAAACAGTACCAAAATTACCCATTCTATAGACTTAAACCTTGCCTGTGATATAAATTGGACCTGTTGTAGAGATAGTATGTATCCCAGAGACTACCCTGACTATGGAACAGGCTCCCCATCCATGTGAAGCAGAGTTCCTCCCTAAACCAATTCAAGTGCAACTTGGAAAATTGGATGGGAAAATAGAAATTCATCCCTGGTTTGGCACCTATGTCTCTGATGCAAGCAGGTAACCTGTAAATGGTTCATCTCTTAGGCCTATACTTACATTTATTAAGGGTAGCAGAACATGTCAGAGATTTGGGATGCATGGCTAGGCTTAAAAAGGCCCCTGTGGTCTTTAGCCTAATAAACATCTATGAATCTATGAATTAAATGCTTCACAGTGGAAGTCATAATACAGCTGTGAGACTCCGGCTATGTAAAGTCTTTACATCATATGATTGTGTTACAAACAACTTGTGTGAGATAAAAGGGCTGAGGGAGGCTTCTTCAACTGTAACTGTGCACATCACAACAGATGTGGATGTCATTCATGCATAATAGCATAAGGACGTGTAATGCTTAAAGTCAGTCAATGTGGGTTTTGCACACCTAACCATGTGTAGTTGAAGCTACACGATACTTTGAAGAATGAACATGCCACTGTGCGAATGTCGAAATTGTGAGAAATCTAGGTATTTAAAGCTGTAAGATCATGTTATTGCTGCAAGGGATATGTGTGCCTGTAATTTCTTTAATAGACTGTTGGTATATATCTGTTTGTCACACAACATTGCCTAATGCTACGTATACCCAAACACATGTGCTGCATAATGTAGTCATCACCGTTATGGGAGAATGGCACTCATGCACAATGTGTGGATAATCACAGATTCAAGCACATGACTTACTTGGATAACAACATACAGAACAATATCTCATTTCTTTGTGCCACAGAAAAACCCGTAGTAGTTCTATAAGGCAGGGGTGTCCAACCTTTTCAGTTGCAAGGGCCGCATTGAGTCAACAGAAATGGTCTCGGGGCCACATGTAAAATATATCATTGCAAACGTAAACTGAAGAGCAAAAAAAAAAAAAAAAAAAAAAAGGTCTTTCACGTAGACTGAAGAGCAAAAGACCCCAGGTACACACGGACTAATACAAACTAAACTAAAGGATTCTGTGATAGGCTAGCTGTCTGCACACACAAACTCTAAGTTACTTAACTAGGCAGTCCCATACACTTTCTATTGTCAGTCACATAGCAGCTTTATATTTAACTAATGTTATAATAATATGAGTTCACATACAACAACATATCTCATTAGTTTCTTCGAAACTTGCTCAGAGACATAAAGGGTGTGTAGTTAGAATAGTGACCATTCACTCATCCAGTCACATAGCAGACTAATAGTCATATGATTTCACTGACAACACAGTGTGTATGAACAGAGTTTGTAACATCACCACCGTAGAAGTCTGCTTATTGCTATAATTATAATAAAAACATTTGCAACATTAATAAAGGAACATCTGGAAAAATCAAATGATGCTGGTGATACTCTGCTATATGCAACAGCTTTGTAACATTTAGCACTGCAATACACACACACACACACACACACACACACACACACACACACACACACACGCACACACAATTCATACCAGTAATTCTTACATATTGCAGTCATTAAAACACAAGCTGAAGACGCTGAGGTTGTATTGCAGATTAAATAATAGTGCCAAACACAATACCTGCAGCCAGTACTTGCTTTTTTTCTATCTTTCTAGCACTGCATGCCATTATATTTACTTTTAATGTTGCACAAACATTGTTGGTTATTTGGCATGTGTTGTAAATATTTTTTTCTCAGAAGTAATTGTGATAACTGTAAATGTGAGTATCCAACCCTATCTACAGGAAACAGCAATGTACTTGAGTGGTTCACTCAGGAACACAGCAGTATTCTGAAGGACTTTAAAAGAAAAAAAGCACACAGTAGAATAGCATTCAAAATGTATGTACTTTTATTGAGCTTTACCATTCATGCTTCATTGTTGCAAAGTAGACATTTATAAGCAGGGTGGTAGGTGCTTGGTTTATTTTAAAGCTCGTAAGAGGACTCTGAACTTCCCCCATACACACACACACACACACACACACACACACACACACACACACACACACACACACACACACACACACACACACACACACACACATACCAAAGCAAATCTTGATTATTTATTGTTCTTGTGCTTCTGTTATTTAGTAAAATACACATTTCTTGATTGGTATCCTTCCACATTATCCTGACTCCATATAAAATTAACACAAGTTTGTAGGTACATAACATTTTCAGAAACATTTGATCCCTCCTTGAAACAGGTCTAGGCATCCTTGTAGATTAGAGCAGTGTTGTGCCTTACAGTTACTAGTTAACACTAAGACTAATCTAACGTCTTACCTGTTACTGCAGGAGATGTGTAGTGTAGTCAGTGTATATAAATAAAATAAATATTACAATCCCCCTCGCTTTCAGTTCTTTCTTCACCGCGATCACAATGCTCTTCCTTCACCTGTTGATCATGAATATATCACGCGACGCAAAAAAATGGCGCTTTGGCGCATACCAGCGGAAAGACGCTGGCATAAAAAAAAAGTGAAACAAGTAATGTGGTGCATGCGCATAAACGTTAAAGGACGTGAACGAAAAAAAAAGTTTAATTTCTACTTTAAGGGGTACTTAACGGGTCGCGGGCCACATGGAAGAGCTCTGAGGGCCGCATGCGGGCCACGGGTTGGACATCACATGCTATAAGGAAAGCCAAATTTCATCAAATTGGCATCATCATTATCAAATAAGCATTTCTCTGTGAAAAATGAGCAGGAATTATTGTAATAAGAATCTCCAGCTAAACGTGTACAGAACAGATACCTGGGTGGCAACATTTTTACCCAAATGGACAATCACATTCATACTGACACAAGTGAGTTTAAGCAGCAATGGTGGGATTTGAACTGACTACATAATATCACAAGGAACAAAGCATTACCTGAATCACACATACCACATGAGATGTTGGTTTACAATTGTGATAGTGCATATTGGAATGGATCATCATAATTGTTTAATACAGCGATATTCTTCTAAAATGGAAAAAGGGTAGCTGAAGAGCAAAGCAACAATACACAGCTATACATTCTATATGCATTAGAAGCCTTAACTTATATTAAGAAAGATAGGAGTGGAGTATTACGTCTCTCTGTTGGTGATAGAATGTTTTTTGTAATTTGTTCTTGCTGCACTATTTAAATGCTGTGTTAATGAAATGTTGTAACTGGAGGCAAATACAAACATTTTGCGTTAAACATATGATGGGAATTAAAATGTCATGAAATAATAATTTAACATACATCTGTAATCAAACCCTTGACACTATGCAAACACATCAGTCTGCAGACGGAAAAATTATCTCAACACATCACATAGGAACTTCAAGTTCATTACAACCAAGAGCTTAGGAACTGTTACAGTAACTGTTTCAAAGTAGTGCCTTTACACTGTATTTCTGATGCAGAGTGGATTTAAGCACACTTGCATGAAAATAATCAGACTAGTGCAGGTGATGGCACATTCGCCATAGGAAGTGAAGTGCCACTCACTGTCAGTCAGTATTGTTGTGCAATGCCAATCTTCTCATTAATGCTGAGGACAAAAACTGAAGGCTTTTTGATGGACCATGTTTGGCCATGTTTGATTTTATTTTTTGACCAGATAAAATGTGTGAAAAAAAGGGGTTGATAGGACAATGGTAAAAATGGGGAGAGAGCACAGGGAAGGACATAGGTTAAAGAATAAAATGGGGAGAGAGCACAGGGAAGGACATAGGTTAAAGAATAAAATGGGGAGAGAGCACAGGGAAGGACATAGGTTAAAGAATAAAATGGGGAGAGAGCACAGGGAAGGACATAGGTTAAAGAATAAAATGGGGAGAGAGCACAGGGAAGGACATAGGTTAAAGAATAAAATGGGGAGAGAGCACAGGGAAGGACATAGGTTAAAGAATAAAATGGGGAGAGAGCACAGGGAAGGACATAGGTTAAAGAATAAAATGGGGAGAGAGCACAGGGAAGGACATAGGTTAAAGAATAAAATGGGGAGAGAGCACAGGGAAGGACATAGGTTAAAGAATAAAATGGGAGAGAGCACAGGGAAGGACATAGGTTAAAGAATAAAATGGGGAGAGAGCACAGGGAAGGACATAGGTTAAAGAATAAAATGGGGAGAGAGCACAGGGAAGGACATAGGTTAAAGAATAAAATGGGGAGAGAGCACAGGGAAGGACATAGGTTAAAGAATAAAATGGGGAGAGAGCACAGGGAAGGACATAGGTTAAAGAATAAAATGGGGAGAGAGCACAGGGAAGGACATAGGTTAAAGAATAAAATGGGGAGAGAGCACAGGGAAGGACATAGGTTAAAGAATAAAATGGGGAGTGCACAGGGAAGGACATAGGTTAAAGAATAAAATGGGAGAGAGCACAGGGAAGGACATAGGTTAAAGAATAAAATGGGGAGAGAGCACAGGGAAGGACATAGGTTAAAGAATAAAATGGGGAGAGAGCACAGGGAAGGACATAGGTTAAAGAATAAAATGGGGAGAGAGCACAGGGAAGGACATAGGTTAAAGAATAAAATGGGGAGAGAGCAAGGGGAAGGACATAGGTTAAAGAATAAAATGGGAGAGAGCACGGGGAAGGACATAGGTTAAAGAATAAAATGGGGAGAGAGCACGGGGAAGGACATAGGTTAAAGAATAAAATGGGGAGAGAGCACGGGGAAGGACATAGGTTAAAGAATAAAATGGGGAGAGCACGGGAAGGACATAGGTTAAAGAATAAAATGGGGAGAGAGCACAGGGAAGGACATAGGTTAAAGAATAAAATGGGGAGAGCACAGGGAAGGACATAGGTTAAAGAATAAAATGGGGAGAGAGCACAGGGAAGGACATAGGTTAAAGAATAAAATGGGGAGAGAGCACAGGGAAGGACATAGGTTAAAGAATAAAATGGGGAGAGAGCACAGGGAAGGACATAGGTTAAAGAATAAAATGGGGAGAGAGCACGGGGAAGGACATAGGTTAAAGAATAAAATGGGGAGAGAGCACGGGGAAGGACATAGGTTAAAGAATAAAATGGGGAGAGAGCACGGGGAAGGACATAGGTTAAAGAATAAAATGGGGAGAGAGCACAGGGAAGGACATAGGTTAAAGAATAAAATGGGGAGAGAGCACAGGGAAGGACATAGGTTAAAGAATAAAATGGGGAGAGAGCACAGGGAAGGACATAGGTTAAAAGAATAAAATGGGAGAGAGCACAGGGAAGGACATAGGTTAAAGAATAAAATGGGGAGAGAGCACAGGGAAGGACATAGGTTAAAGAATAAAATGGGGAGAGCACAGGGAAGGACATAGGTTAAAGAATAAAATGGGGAGAGAGCACAGGGAAGGACATAGGTTAAAGAATAAAATGGGGAGAGAGCACAGGGAAGGACATAGGTTAAAGAATAAAATGGGATGAGAGCACAGGGAAGGACATAGGTTAAAGAATAAAATGGGGAGAGAGCACAGGGAAGGACATAGGTTAAAGAATAAAATGGGGAGAGAGCACAGGGAAGGACATAGGTTAAAGAATAAAATGGGGAGAGAGCACAGGGAAGGACATAGGTTAAAGAATAAAATGGGAGAGAGCACAGGGAAGGACATAGGTTAAAAGAATAAAATGGGAGAGAGCACAGGGAAGGACATAGGTTAAAGAATAAAATGGGGAGAGAGCACAGGGAAGGACATAGGTTAAAGAATAAAATGGGGAGAGCACAGGGAAGGACATAGGTTAAAAGAATAAAATGGGAGAGAGCACAGGGAAGGACATAGGTTAAAGAATAAAATGGGAGAGAGCACAGGGAAGGACATAGGTTAAAGAATAAAATGGGAGAGAGCACAGGGAAGGACATAGGTTAAAGAATAAAATGGGAGAGAGCACAGGGAAGGACATAGGTTAAAGAATAAAATGGGGAGAGAGCACAGGGAAGGACATAGGTTAAAGAATAAAATGGGGAGAGAGCACAGGGAAGGACATAGGTTAAAGAATAAAATGGGAGAGAGCACAGGGAAGGACATAGGTTAAAGAATAAAATGGGGAGAGAGCACAGGGAAGGACATAGGTTAAAGAATAAAATGGGAGAGAGCACAGGGAAGGACATAGGTTAAAGAATAAAATGGGAGAGAGCACAGGGAAGGACATAGGTTAAAGAATAAAATGGGGAGAGAGCACAGGAAGGACATAGGTTAAAGAATAAAATGGGAGAGAGCACAGGGAAGGACATAGGTTAAAAGAATAAAATGGGGAGAGAGCACAGGGAAGGACATAGGTTAAAGAATAAAATGGGGAGAGAGCACAGGGAAGGACATAGGTTAAAGAATAAAATGGGGAGAGAGCACAGGGAAGGACATAGGTTAAAGAATAAAATGGGGAGAGAGCACAGGGAAGGACATAGGTTAAAGAATAAAATGGGGAGAGAGCACAGGGAAGGACATAGGTTAAAGAATAAAATGGGGAGAGAGCACGGGGAAGGACATAGGTTAAAGAATAAAATGGGGAGAGAGCACGGGGAAGGACATAGGTTAAAGAATAAAATGGGGAGAGCACAGGGAAGGACATAGGTTAAAGAATAAAATGGGGAGAGAGCACGGGAAGGACATAGGTTAAAGAATAAAATGGGGAGAGAGCACGGGAAGGACATAGGTTAAAGAATAAAATGGGGAGAGAGCACGGGAAGGACATAGGTTAAAGAATAAAATGGGAGAGAGCACGGGAAGGACATAGGTTAAAGAATAAAATGGGGAGAGCACAGGGAAGGACATAGGTTAAAGAATAAAATGGGGAGAGCACGGGAAGGACATAGGTTAAAAGAATAAAATGGGGAGAGAGCAGGGAAGGACATAGGTTAAAGAATAAAATGGGGAGAGAGCAGGGAAGGACATAGGTTAAAGAATAAAATGGGAGAGAGCACGGGAAGGACATAGGTTAAAGAATAAAATGGGGAGAGAACACGGGAAGGACATAGGTTAAAGAATAAAATGGGAGAGAGCACGGGAAGGACATAGGTTAAAGAATAAAATGGGGAGAGCACAGGGAAGGACATAGGTTAAAGAATAAAATGGGGAGAGAGCACAGGGAAGGACATAGGTTAAAGAATAAAATGGGAGAGAGCACAGGGAAGGACATAGGTTAAAGAATAAAATGGGAGAGAGCACAGGAAGGACATAGGTTAAAGAATAAAATGGGAGAGAGCACAGGGAAGGACATAGGTTAAAGAATAAAATGGGAGAGAGCACAGGGAAGGACATAGGTTAAAGAATAAAATGGGGAGAGAGCACGGGAAGGACATAGGTTAAAGAATAAAATGGGAGAGAGCACGGGGGAAGGACATAGGTTAAAGAATAAAATGGGGAGAGCACGGGAAGGACATAGGTTAAAGAATAAAATGGGGAGAGAGCACGGGAAGGACATAGGTTAAAGAATAAAATGGGGAGAGAGCAGGGAAGGACATAGGTTAAAGAATAAAATGGGGAGAGAGCACGGGAAGGACATAGGTTAAAGAATAAAATGGGGAGAGACACGGGAAGGACATAGGTTAAAGAATAAAATGGGAGAGACACGGGAAGGACATAGGTTAAAGAATAAAATGGGGAGAGAGCACGGGAAGGACATAGGTTAAAGAATAAAATGGGGAGAGAGCACGGGAAGGACATAGGTTAAAGAATAAAATGGGAGAGAGCACGGGAAGGACATAGGTTAAAGAATAAAATGGGGAGAGAGCACGGGAAGGACATAGGTTAAAGAATAAAATGGGGAGCACAGGGAAGGACATAGGTTAAAGAATAAAATGGGGAGAGAGCACAGGGAAGGACATAGGTTAAAGAATAAAATGGGAGAGAGCACAGGGAAGGACATAGGTTAAAGAATAAAATGGGGAGAGAGCACAGGGAAGGACATAGGTTAAAGAATAAAATGGGGAGAGAGCACAGGGAAGGACATAGGTTAAAGAATAAAATGGGAGAGAGCACAGGGAAGGACATAGGTTAAAGAATAAAATGGGAGAGAGAGCACAGGGAAGGACATAGGTTAAAGAATAAAATGGGGAGAGAGCACAGGGAAGGACATAGGTTAAAGAATAAAATGGGGAGAGAGCACAGGGAAGGACATAGGTTAAAGAATAAAATGGGGAGAGCACAGGAAGGACATAGGTTAAAGAATAAAATGGGGAGAGAGCACAGGAAGGACATAGGTTAAAGAATAAAATGGGGAGAGAGCACAGGGAAGGACATAGGTTAAAGAATAAAATGGGGAGAGAGCACAGGGAAGGACATAGGTTAAAGAATAAAATGGGGAGAGCACGGGGAAGGACATAGGTTAAAGAATAAAATGGGGAGAGAGCACGGGGAAGGACATAGGTTAAAGAATAAAATGGGGAGAGAGCACGGGGAAGGACATAGGTTAAAGAATACAATGATTAGCAGAATGGTAGTTGGAGAGCACCACAGCTATCCTCTTCTTCACACTATAAATGTAAATTTGTGCACAACATTTTGTGACTTTGGAGAGTTATCATATCAGGAATAGGTGCCAGCAACAGAATAATTTTGGATAGTTAACTAGACAAAATCAAGTATGTCAAGATGACACACAGGCAAAGTGGAGTGCTATGTATGAGGCATATTTCTTTTTTGTGTGTGTGTGACAAGTGCCCATTGTGAGACAGTAACATTGGGGAATGTGCTTAGCTATGAGGTTAGGTATGTAGAGTAGGGTAAATTAGGTAGCAGGTCCAGACATATAGGTCATACAAGACAGTCAGGGATGGTGACGGACACAAAACATTGAGGTACACAATGATTGGGATAAGTAGGTGATATTGGAGTCACATCCTGATCCAGCTTGAGAACAGTCAGAATTTATTCCTCACCCTCCGAGCTGTCATCATTGCCTACTGTGTCAGTTGCCTGGGTATGTGTCAGATGTGAGGCATTTTGGCAATATGATGAAGGATTGTTTCAACCTGCCAATTCAGTCTCTGAGGTTCCTCTACATGATGCCCTCTACCAGTGGTGTCAATTCCCAGTTTCTGTGGGATACAAAAATTCCACCTGCACTAATACTGCTTGCACAGGGTACCACTGCACTAGCAGCTGAGGCACAGCTACATGACAAAGTTGGAGCAGCTCTATGCTGATGATCATTTTTCTGCAGCAATATATTAAATACATTATATATGAAAAAAAAGATAGATAAGGTGAAGGAGACAAAAAAGAGAGAATTAGATCAATTGTATATCACATTAGTGTATTATTTCAGTACAAAAAGCGATAAGAGAAATAAATATGTATGCCTTTGACACATCCTGATATGATGGGAAGGTATTGATGTGTCATAAAAAAACAAGTAATCTCTGTGGTACTTAATAAAGGATTTTTGACTGGAAACAGCCTGCCTACTCTGCTTGGTTTACTTTCAAATATTTAGTAATTCTGTACAATATTTTAAATTATATATTTTTTTATTTTTTTACTTAAAATGAGTTTAAGTTCGCTACTTCTACTCCCATTGTCTGATCTGATTAATATACAGTGATTAACTAGATGTATATGGATTGAAAATCTTCCACACATAGAAGTTTCTTACAACAGTTTTGATGTGTCATAAAATCAATCAATCACAATGTTATGACATGACAAATATAGTCATATATTTGACTATGCCTTATCAGATATGTGCCTTCAAATAACTGATTGGTAATAAAGCCT
>NC_056727.1:380785392-380849582 GCF_019279795.1 Protopterus annectens | reverse complement strand
CTCACGATTCAGAGCGGACACCTGCAGCTGTAATACAAAGGGAATAATATTGGACTACACATCTCCATGGTATCAGCTGGTTGAAATCCTTACATACATGAGTAAAATGTGACTTACTCAGTAGTGGGGCGTTGGGCATTTGCCGGGCCTCCTGGATCCAACGGTTCAATTGGTCCTGCTTGCGTCTCTTCAGGTCCGCATGGTGGTGACGGACCTGCTCACCAGTGCGTGGAATGCAAGTAGCACTGGTCAGATCACGAGCCAACTGGTCCCACGCCTCTGCCCTATATGCTCCCCATGAGACCTGGCCCTGCATGAGTTGGGCCTCGTGATTATGGACAAGGAGCCAGACCATGTATCTGGACTCCTCAACGCCCCAACGCTGTGCTCGAAAGCAACGTCCCTCACCTACTCCACTCATGCTGACTGCAAGTCTGTTCTACAATCAGTTATGCTGTGTATTCCCGCCTATGGGGCTTATATATGCCGCTTTTCCCGCACATTTCTCTGATTGGCCGTTTTGGAATTGTATCTACTTCACTGAAAATGCTTTCTCATGCTCCATTCTGGGTTTTATCCCATATATATGCTATTTCTGCATTTCTAGGTATTGCTGTCATGGCTTGGTGGTTTAGTTCCTTGACTCTAGTGCATGGTATCCTGGGTTCGAATCTGACAACTGATTTTTGCTTTTCCTGACAGAAAAGAGTTGAGGACCTGTCAATCAAACATGCCAAAAGCACTTTTAAGCACTTTAAACCTGTTCTGCGCTCGTTTGCGCGGAGGTAACGCATGCGCACTGGCAGTTAGCTTGTGGGAGCGGCACGCAAACGGTGTGCGCTGGGATAAATCCTAATTGGCTACTGACACACATGTTAAGCTAATTGCACACAGTTTCAGTCTGTCTAACTGCAGCTTGGCAACGGGCACGCAGTTTGCAGCTTTTGAAACACTACTCAGCTACGGGCACTCTGTCTCACAGCAGCTTAGCTATCAGTACATTTCTGACTATTTTTATTATTATGTTACTTCAAAATATATGCTCTATTTCATTCCATTTTACAAAAGGGAATACATTTACATTTGTACAATACTGTCAGGGGGCTTTTTAGTGCTTATTTACAAAAAAAAAAAAGGTTGTTGTAGGGGCTCGAACCCTGCCTGCCTACTCTTAGGCCGGCAACTCTACCGCTAAGCTATTATTTCTTGGCTTACTTTGCATATTTAGTTCTTATATCCTTTTCCACTGACTGCTGACTGTGATTGCGCTAGTAGCACACCCGCGCACACGAGCGCACACAGTAGCAAACATTTACGGGGTTTAACAAAAAAAAAAAGGTTTTAATTTAATTTTATGACATCTCTTCACTTTATACACTGATGGCCAGTCGGGGCATGCATTGTATAGTGTGTTTATTCACATTTTCATGGCCTTTCTCGTGGCTGTTTACTTTCAGCCATTCTAGTCTTCCGGGGGCGTGTCCACTTGCAGAGCTTAGCCTACAGACACGCCCCCTACTCTCTTACACGGAACGTGTAAGAGTTACTAGTGTGATTCAGCATGCCTCATGCACCTCATGCATATGCATGACATGCTGACATCACACAGTTTAACTGCAGCCTCCGTGTAAGAGTTATAACTCTTACACGGAGGCTTCCTGAATCTGGCCCAATGTCATTTGGTATTGTATTTAATATCTTATAAATACTATTCTGTAAAAATGTAATGCCTGATGAATCCATTGCCTACTGTAATAACAAAGACCTAATGGAGCAAGCATATATGCTTGATACCAAAGTTACGGCATACCTACTCAAGCTGATTCAGTGATGGACTGAAAATACTTTTCTGTTTTGCATTCATCCCTGATGCATACTTACCCTGTGCCTCTCTAAGGTGAGGTAGTGTCTCTTGATGCACCTCACAGTTTTCTGCTATTTGTTCTGCAGCTGTAAAGGACAGGTGAGAAAAAAATTATGAAAGCATAATGAATAACTGTTCTGGCTGGTTAATTAATGCCAGATCATAGGTGATGGGTCAGTATATTTACACAACTGAGCAGTGTTTACAGTCCTAAATTCATTCTCCCATATGCTCAGGGGGTTCCACTTGCACCTCTTCATGTCCCTGTAGTAGGAAAACATTGCTCTCCAGTGCAATGGGATGCCAGTTGCACTGGAGACAACCTTGGCCAAACTACGTCAATCATCAGCTTTATAATGAGACCCTTGCAGTAGCCTCTGGCTATAGCTATTTAGGAGGAGTGCATCAAAAGTCCAGGACTCCTCAACACCTCATCTTTGTACTCTAAATGGAGCACCGTCCTTATATTCATCAGTCATGTGTGTAGAAGTTAAGCTAGAAATATGGGTCAAAATTGGTGCCCATTTCAGGCCTCGTGTAACAGCTTGAGTGAAAAGATGCACAGCACTGACAGCTGTATTTGTGCAACTAAAACCTCAGCAGTGGCTTGGCAGACTCTTTGTCAGTGATTACATCAAAAAACTTGAAAGGTGTGAAATATGGCAGTGAAATTTGGCCATGTGTGATGCTCAACCTATTGACACATGCAACAGTGTTAAACACTGAAATGCTTTATGGGGCTTGTAATAATCATTATTAGTTGGACGAAAAATGGTATGACTTGTGACACAGTTGGCTCTTGGGACTTACATACTAATGAGAATTACCAGTACCACCTGAGAACTGAACCCATAATAAAAATAAGGAAAAAATGTTACACTTTGCTTATTAACTGTCTGTCAGAGAAGACCTTAGATTTTAACAGGGTAATGAATGGAGATATACTTAAGAGATGTCTGCATGTGTGTGACTTTACTGAGTCATGGGACTGCATTTTTTATGAAAAAGGCAGTATTTTTGTTTTTAAATATGCATCCATTTGCATGACCTGTAGGTTATGTTACATAAATACTTCACAAGACATACTATCCTAAACACATAGTATGTGATGACTTATAATAATTATAGCAAAGCTATTGTACCCATCATACATATGCAAGCACATTTTAAATTAAATATCATCATTGTCATGTTTAACATAATTTACACACATATTACATTGGCTTTCTGTAGCAGGTATTAATGATACATCTGTTGTAATGAATATAGATACAACTTTGCATTTGTTGTTACATTCCTAATCAAAATGTTGTGACAAATGCCATTCTGATCCCCTCTGTAAAAGTATCTGTACAATGATTCTAACTCTGCATTACCTGTCTTCTTTTTCTAAACTTATTTCACTTACATCTTTTGCCACACAGAAAGTTACTTGATAGGTGCATTTTGTTCACTGAGTACTATCCAGAGTGCAGACAGCGGTGCATTGGTGTTAAGCTAGTTTGTAAACATAAGGAAGCCCAAATTAAACTTTTCACTTTTTTACCTTTACCTGTTTGCACACTGATGAGTGGAGCACAGAAGGAAATTACATTATAACAATATAAATAAATAAATAAATGCCTTGTATTGCAGAGTAATACATTTAATTTATATATGTAGTAAGGAACACATCAGTTATAGAATTAGTGTGGAACATTCATCCTTTTATTTATTTTATTTTATTTTATTTTACATTTGTTGACCGGGCTAGTCTAGCTGGATATATGTCCATTTTCAGTAGAGGCCTGGGGAGATAAGCTCCGCTTATATAATTTTAATGATACTAAGTAAAAACTATTAAGAACTACATGCAAATATAATAACATAATAATAGGCTAAAAAACATTTTTGAAAAAATAAACAAGTGGTACAAAAGTGATGGAGTGAACAAAGTATTGTAGAACATGACAAGCATGAAGTATACAATAAACATGTACAGAGAGAGGGCTAAAGGAAAATAGATGAAAAGAAAGTGAAACTTAGGCAGGGGTGAAGTAAGTCAGCTGACAAGAAGTAAAGTTAATCAGGATTAGTACAGGGGCACAGCCATTGTGTTTTGAGGTAAAGCTTGAGTTTCTTTTTAAAGGGAGACTTTGAGGGAATAGATGAGAGTTCAGAGGGAAGCAGGTTCCAATATTTTCCAACAGTGTTTGAGAAAAGACAGTCTCCGGCCTTGTTGTTTGACTTGACAGTGTTTATAAGAAGTTTGTGTGCAGATCTCAGGGACTTTAGGTTGTGGTATGGTTGAATTAGACTGGATAGTATAGGTGTTTTGTCAGGTTGATAAAGAATTTGATGGGCTATGCTAAGCTGGTTAATTTTTAGTTGCTGTTGATATTCCAGCCAGCCTAGTTGTTTTAAATTAGTACAGTGGTGGGTTCTGTAGGGGTTTCCTGTGGCAAATCTGGCTATGTTGTGGTAGGAGATTTCTAGTTTTGATAGATTCTTTTTTGATAAGTTGGTAAATATGGGAGAAGCATAGAGAAGGGGTGAGATCAGGTGGGAGTGGGCGATAGTTGTTCTAGATTCTGGTGTGAGGAAAGGTTTGATTCTGTAAAGAGAGCCTATTTTCTTGTTAATGGTTTTAAGTGTGTTGTCAATATGGGTATCAAAGTTCAGGTTGTTGTCAATGGTAATGCCTAGTAGTTTGGTAGTGGAGTCTTGTGATATAGGTGTGCCATCTTTTGATGTTATAGTAAAGTCAATATGGGGAGATTTGTTGGAAGGTGTAAAGAGGAGCAGTTTAGTTTTTTTAGGGTTAAGTAGTAGACAGTGCTGGGAAAACCATTCTTCTACAGAGTTAAATATGTGTTGTGTGAGGGAGTGAAGGTCTGATACAGATGTGGCTGAGCAGATTAGTGTTGAATCGTCTGCGTATTGTATACATGTAGCTTGGGGAGCAACTTGGTGTAGGTCATTGATAAATAAAGAAAATAGGAGGGGACCTAGTATAGACCCTTGTAGGACACCAATGTTGACAGGTAGTTGGGAGGATAGAGTGGAGTTCCAGAGTACTGCTTGATGTCTGTTACTTAAGTAGGAATTAAACCAGTTAATAGATTGGGTATCAATTGATAAGGATTGAAGAATGCTTATGAGTATTTGGTGGTTGACCATGTCAAAAGCTTTGGATAGATCTAAGAAAAGTGCAGAGGAAAGGGTGTTGTTGTTACGATATTTGTTGATTGTGTCTGTAAAGGAGAGGAGGGCAGTGGTGGTACTGTGGGATGGTCTGAAACCATGTTGGGTGTTAGAGAGTAGGTTATTTTGGAGAAGGTGGTGAAGCAGTTGCTTGTGGATACACCTTTCCATAATTTTAGATAAGGGTGAAAGAAGGGCTATAGGGCGGTAATTAGAGATTTCAGTAGAATTTCCATCCTTATGAAGTGGGATAATATGGGAGATTTTCCAAAGTTTAGGTACATATCCTTCAGTGATGGTTCTGTTTATCAGTATTGAAACTGGGAAGGCTATTGATTTAGCTGCTAATTGCAAGTATTCAGCGGGTAGTAGGTCAGCAGAAGGAGTACATGGTTTGAGTTTTTTGAGAAGGGAGAGAATATAAGTTGTAGGGACAGGTTGAAAGTGAAATGGAGGGGGTGGGTTAGGGTTGCTGTTAGACATGTTTGTGTTTTTGATGGGAAGTTGACTTGCTAAGGTTTGAATAGTTTCGTAAAGAAGGAATTAAAGGAATTTGCTGTTTGGTTGGGGTTACTTATGTCAGAGCCTTGTGGGTTGGGTGTGACAGGTTTACTTGGCTGTAGTAATTGATTTATGTTTGCCCAGAACTTCTGTGGGTTATTTTGGTGAGTATGTTGAGATTTCAGGTAGTAGCTTTTCTTATCGTTCATTATTGCTTTTTTGGTTTCATTTCTCAGTTGCTTAAATATTTGGTAGTCTGCTGTGTTTTTAGTTAAGCGAGATTTGTTCCAGGCTTTATTTCTGAGAGTGATTAATCTGCTTGCCGCATCATAAGTACCATTTGGATTACACATAATCAGGACTTCATGTACTAGCAAATGTTCTGAAAGAAGACACACAGACAGGAGGTTATTCTTGCCATAGCACATACAAGTATTCATGGCATAAATGTTTACAGTGTAAAGTATTAATGTCAAGATGAATAGTTTTGAGATGGGATAAGTTATTCTGCATATATGTCATCATATGTCCACATTACTGAAGTGAATGCATTTTGTATTATCACAATTTAAATATGCCATAGGTAACAACATCTGTAGCACATATTGTTATTAATAACGAGAACAGATGAGTTTACAATAGCAACTGATTATGGGGTTGGTGTAATGGTTAAGGTATTTACTTCACAAGTACAAGGTGTAAGGTTTGATTCTCATGAAAGTGAGACAATGAGCAGCTTTCTGGCATCAATTCACAGGAAATGCAGGGAAATTGGTATTATTTTTCTCAGACTTTAACCTGCTAATTTCATATACAACATCAGGTATCAATATTTAATCTGAAAAAAAATCTGTACACTGGATTGGAACCCTGCATTACGTGGTCTTTTTCTCTAAGCTGACTTCACAAACAGCTTGTGCAACAGAATTTGTTCACTCAGTACTGTCTAGAGTGCTGATAAAAGTGCACAAGCACCAATCTCAGTTGTGTTACTGAATGCATTCCAAATTGGTTTTGTCATTTTTTTACCTTAGAAAGTGAACTCTTTTTCACTGCTAGGGACTACCGGTAGTCAAGGGTACACAATGCCAAACAGAACTTAAAGGATGCAGAGAGAAAAATAAATTGGAAAAAAAAATAAAGTCAAACAAAACTGCTATGCACGTGGGTTCTGCACGGCCGAGAGAACTCACATATTAAACACAGCTGGCCAGCAGTGAAATGACTCAGAATATTAAACAGAGTAAAAAACACCCATACCGAGTGTAAAAAGAAACTTTAATAAACACAGACCGGTTTCGGCACACCAGTGCCTTCTTCAGTGTGGAAAAAATAAACATACAAAAGCCTGTGAAGCATCATTATTTAAATACAACAACCACCAACAGGAATCATGATATGTTCCCATACATGAGATGATGAATAATGTAAAATTGACTACAATTTAAGATGAAGAACAGGGAAATATAACATTACCTAAAGAACCTATGCTATGCAACCTTGGACAAATTATAAAAATAAAACTCAAAAGATTGAATAAACCCCATAAGTCCCTGAAAACTGAATACATAAAAATAGTATTCAAATATTATAATAAATAGTTATTTATACATACAAAAACACAATTAAGAATCAAATCATGAAGCAGAATTAGACCTTTAGGAGGATCATAACATGCCTATATTACAAAAGGTGTATTTATATTCATAAATGGTCATTCAGACCTAGTGGGAATAACGCACCCAACGTAATGATCCAATACTTCTCCTTATGATTTAATATGGTGTGCTATCCTTGGGAATGGCTTCTATCTCCAATTATCCTGTCAATGACCATGAATGAAAACACTGCCTGCTGATGTCTGAGTACATGACGGTAAGGCGCATTAGTTTCTTTTCTATTTTTGATATCACTTCGATGTTCATTAATCCAAGTTCTGAGTGACCAAGACATTTGGCCAACACAAAAAGCTGAACGATGACAACTGGCCAAATAAACCATATTATGTATTCAGTTTTCAGGGACTTATGGGGTTTATTCAATCTTTTGCATTTTATTTTTATAATTTGTCCAAGGTTGCATATCATAGGGTCTTTAGGTAATGTTAAATTTCCCTGTTCTTCATCTTAAATTGTAGTCAATTTTACATTATTCATCATCTCATGTTTATGTATTGGTTTATGGGAACATATCATGATTCCTATTGGTGGTGGTTGTATTTAAATAATGATGCCTCACAGGCTTTTGTATGTTTATTTTTTCCACACTGAAGAAGGCACTGGTGTGCCGAAACCGGTCTGTGTTTATTAAAGTTTCTTTTTACACTCGGTATGGGTGTTTTTTACTCTGTTTAATATTCTGAGTCATTTCACTGCTGGCCAACTGTGTTTAATATGTGAGTTCTCTCGGCCGTGCAGAACCGACGTGCATAGCAGTTTTGTTTGACTTCGTTCACAAAGCTATGCTGTAGGACTTGATTCGGAAGTGCTGTTGTAGGAGGAAGGCGAATCCTCTCCTGATGTGATGTATCATTTTTTTCACTTTGGTTTTTACCTCTTGGTGGAATAGACATACTTTTTCTGACTGGGAATGCATCAACATTTTGGGTTATTTGTTTTCCAACGTAGTGTATGGCAAAGACGAACATAGCGTTCTTCCAAACGTCTCGCTGGATTTGGGCCTATTTACTTTATGCAATCGATGCAGGCTTCACACTTTGTGGGACACTAAATGTCAGGCTTTTGTAATACCTGAATTTAGTATGAACAGTGGCTAAATTCTATCGTTCCATCAGGTGGACACTTTTTTGGACATTTTACTTTGGTCGTTTGCTATTTGGACCTTGGTTGGCATAATTCTATACAAATCCATCTGGTGTTTCTTCAGGGACATTGGCGTTTTTCATTGGAATACTATCTATAACGGATTATGCCTTCAACACTAACATTACAGATGGTGTGGTTATAACCAATCCAGGGTTGGTGGTGAAGGCCAAAGCAGCGTTTCCAGTGGGTTTATTCACTTTATGGAACTATTGCAGACATCGCATATTGTGGGACATTTATTGTAAGGTTTTTTGCATTAGAACAGTGACTATTATTTATCGCTCTAAAAGGTGGATGTTTTGATGGACATTCTATATCTGTTTGTTTGCCATTTGGAACTTGGTTGGCATAAATTAGTTTAATAATTTTGTCTGGCCATTTTGTGGGACATTCGTCATTTTTTGTTAGAACTTAAATTCATAACGCATCATGATTGCGATTTTATATATAGTGTGGTTGTAATTGGTACAAGTTGTACATATAGGTGTATTGTACACTATAACAAACTGTTGCTATATACAGAGTCTTTTAGATTTGTTGTTTCCTTTTTTTGGGACATTATTTATGCTTTGTTTTTACAAACATACATAGTGTTGTTTTGCAACTTTATCATTGTATAACTGAAATGAATAATTCTTGCAATACCAATTATCATAAGCCTATACATATTGTGGGCCAATTAGGCCACAGAGCATACATATATATTTTTAACAGCATTGGTGGTATTATAATTACTAGGACACTAGGTGCCTAATTCCTTTTGGGAGACATAATGTTTTGTCTTTTTGGGGTCAACCCACCATTAGATAGGTGGCTCTAGGTTAAACAATATGTACATTACTGACAGTTGATAGGTTATAGATTTTTGTTATGTACACTAATGGACCTTTACTTATTTGATTTTACCTTGGCCATATTGTGATCACATTTTTACATATATATTTATATCAAGCATATAATTTGGTCACTGTTCTAGTTATATTACAATTTATGGGTCCACAGTATATGATCCATCTGAATTTGTAATATGTGATTTTCAACATATACCCATGAGTGTTTAGCTTTATTATTTTGGTGTATTGTGGACAATTGGATTTCATAGGCCCTGGGCGGCTTTTTTTCTGTTGGGGTTATATAACTCAGACATTTACATACAACCTTTTTTATATATTGCTAGGTTGTATGTATAGTTGGATGTTCCTTGTATCAGTCTATCATTGTTTTCTACTATTTTTTCCCAGGCTATGACATTTTTTGACTTATCATAGATGGTTATTTTATAAATCAATGTGGTATTGTACATACTCTTTCTATTTAAGTGTGGATTATCATTTGGTAATAAGGATTTTTGGTGAATCCCTGACTGGCATTCATTGGTTTTGCTGTCATTATAACTTTATCAGAATATACTTGTTCAGATATTTCTCGGGTTGGTGGTGCTATCTGCTTAACTAAATTATTGGTCCACAATACATTCACAGCATGGATCTCAAAAACATACTCTCTGGATTATGTGCCGATCGGGAGGACATAGGTGTATTTGGCATTAGGTCCTAGCCAGGCAATAATCCCTGTGATCAAGCACAACAAATACTTCCGGATTGTGATTTTGCCTTTCATTCCCTGACCAAGGGCTTAAAGAATCTTAGGTCAAACATCTGGCACTTGAGATTATTTTGTGCTTATGTTAATCAGAATATTGCCCCTAGGAGCCTCAGGATTCGGTTACAACCTCTGGTCGGTCGACCAGATGACAGGCTTAATATTGAATGGAAGGAAGCCCTACAGACAGGATCCATGTTATTTGTGAATACATTATTACAATATTATGAGAGAATGGTGGACACCAATATACAGGAGGTTAAAACATTATGTTTAGACTGTAAGAAATTTGAGTCATATCCCAAATTTCAGGATTGTCTTAAGAAACTGTCCCATGAATTTACCAACCATGAGAAAATCACTAAAGAACGAAAAATCAAAAAATTTCATAGGGATTCTATGGACTATCAGAGGGGTTGCCCCTTTGAGTCCAACAAGATGGTCAGATTTGTGGATGCCAGTCAGGGATCATCATCGGTCCGATCCAAAAAAAGACCATGGTCTATTTTAAAAAACATAGAGAGGTCCAATACTAGCACATCAGGAGAGGATTCCTCTTTCACTGAGAATGAAAGTACTGATCATAAGGAGTCTCCGTATAGAAAGAAATCCAATAAGAATATCCCTTTAGAAATAGTCCCAGGCGTCGTGGTGGACGCAAGCACAGGAATAGACACAAGACACAATTCACTGGAGGGATTAATCCAGAACTTTCTAACATAGTTGATAATGAATGCCTGAATGTTTTAAACTTGTCGAATGTAACATTATTTTCTGAACAAGAACAACTTTTGAATAAAGGGCTTAGCTATGTCCCTGGCTTTTTTTCTAATGAATATCATATTGTCATGGATGTTCTAACTTTTTGCCGTAATCTGAACTTGAAATTGTTTTTCGCTGACAGGGAAACTCAAAGATCTAATGAATTTAGATTTTATAAATCAGATTTTCAGCCCCCCATGAACAGACATGTTTCGATATTTATGCAATCAGTACTTAGAGATTTACATTTTCAACATACTGATTACATTATGTTGGGGCATAACCTCTCTTCACAATAATCTATGGCCCTAGAACAATTACGTAATAATCATGATATTACGATTTTACCTGCTGACAAGGGTGGAGCTGTGGTAGTTTTGAACATGAGTCAATATCTGAATGAAGGTCAGTCTCAATTGTCAGACACCAAATGTTATATGTACATGGCCATTGATCCTACTCCACACTTTAAGAAGGAAATTGATTCTTTTTTGCATCTAGCTTCGGAGGAAGGGATTATCGCTAGGAACTGTGTTTTACAACTTACAGTTAAGGACCCCCATAAACAAAATTTATATTTGTTGCCAAAAATCCATAAATCTCTACATAACCAATAGTACCTGGAATAGGTTCGTTAACGGAACCTTTATCTGCATTTTTGACTCAATACCTCAAACCACTTCTGACATTTGTCAGGGCAAGACTACAAGACACCACACAATTCCTCAATATTATTCAGGATACTCAACTGGAGCCTGGCTGGTACATGTGTTCCCTGGATGTCAAAGCATTGTATACTAGCATCCCGCATTGGGCGGGATTACAAGCACTACAGTATTGGCTTGATAGAGCAGATTTATTTGCCAGGTTTCAATACGTTGCTTATCTGCATGACGGAGCATGTTTTGATGAAGAATGTTTTTTATTTCCAGGGACAATGTTACTGGCAGCTCCAGGGTACAGCCATGGGAGCTTCTTTTGCTCCCATTTATGCCGATTTATTCATGGCATATTTTGAGGAATATATGATCTATGACCAGTCACATAACATTTATTTAATTGAGATTGACATATGGCGATGATACTTAGATGATTGTTGGATGGTGTGGCGTGCAGATGCCGGATACCTACAGGAGTTTGTAGATTATCTTAATCATAACATTTGGGGTATTCAGTTTACAGTAACCTTTGATTTAGAATCTATTAATTTTTTGGATATTACTGTTTCTAGAAATAGGGATCACACCCTAAGTACCAGGGTCTTTCACAAATATTCCCAATATAATACGTTACTACATGCTTCCAGTATGCATCCACACCACACCATCAGAAATATTCCTAAGTCCCAATTCATGCGTATCAAACGCCTCAGCTCCACCCAACCGGATTATGATAGGGCAAGTTCAGATTTATTTCAGAGGTTTGTACAGAGAGGTTACAGACAACAGGGCATTTCAAGGGCATGGAACTGGTCCAACAACATTGGACAGGAATACATTATTACAATATAGGACACGAGTTGGGGATGGTTCTGAGCAAGTGATTAGGTTTGTCACCTCTTATGGGAGGAACTTTAATGCCATTAGGGGTACCATAAATAGACATTGGAACATCCTTTTGGCTAATGATTATTTAAGAACCATCTTGGTTCCAACCTGTCAGTTCTCCTATCATAGAGGCAAAACCCTTGGGTCGTTGTTCTCTCATTTCAAACATATTGAAAGTGGGGGAGCAATCTATAAACAGTTAACTATTTCAGGGGATGAATTATTGGGTACGTTTCCCTGTGGCCATTGTGGTTCATGTAAACAGATTAACAAATCGAAACAATTTTCCAGTCGTAACACTAGTAAAGTATTTGACTGCAAAATCTTTGGCAATTGCAGTAGTAACTGGGTGGTTTATTTGGCCAGTTGTCATTGTTCAGCTTTTTATGTTGGCCAAATGTCTAGGCCACTCAGAACTCGGATTAATGAACATCGAAGTGATATCAAAACTAGAAAAGAAACTAATGCTCTTTACCATCATGTACTCAAACATCAGCAGGCAGTGTTTTCATTCATGGTCATTGACAGGATAATTGGAGATGGAAGCCATTCCCAAGGATGGCTCACCATATTAAATTATAAGGAGAAGTATTGGATCATTACGTTGGGTGCGCTATTCCCACCGGGTCTGAATGACCATTTATGAATATAAATACACCTTTTGTAATATGGGCATGTTATGATCCTCCTAAAGGTCTAATTCTGCTTCATGATTTGATTCTTAATTGTGTTTTTGTATGTATAAATAACTATTCATTATAATATTTGAATACTATTTTTATGTATTCAGTTTTCAGGGACTTATGGGGTTTATTCAATCTTTTGAGTTTTATTTTTATAATTTGTCCAAGGTTGCATAGCATAAGGTCTTTAGGTAATGTTATATTTCCCTGTTCTTCATCTTAAAGTGTAGTCAATTTTACATTATTCATCATCTCATGTTTATGTATTGGTTTATGGGAACTTATCATGATTCCTATTGGTGGTGGTTGTATTTAAATAATGATGCTTCACAGGCTTTTGTATGTTTATTTTTTCCACACTGACGAAGGCACTGGTGTGCCAAAACCAGTCTGTGTTTATTAAAGTTTCTTTTTACACTCGGTATGGGTGTTTTTCACTCTGTTTAATATTCTGAGTCATTTCACTGCTGGCCAACTGTGTTTAATAAAAAAATAAATAAAGTAAGCATTATAAAACAAGTAGTTAAAATGTACATTTATGATGCTTCCTCAACTTTATTGTCTTGCAACATGAACATATGCTCCTTAAACATCAGTACATTCATGCAAACAGTGCTCAAGCTAGATTTGAACCCCATTACACCAGGGGATTTACAACACACACTTGAAATTATTATCAATATTTGCCACAGACACATACACATACATATACTGTGAAGAAAAAAGTAGATTACATATACTCAAAATGTGACATAGTATCAATTCACATTACAAGTGCAACAAAACCAAGTTCTGATGCTTTCCTTTGTAATTTACACTTAGATGTATGGGTGAATGGTATATTTGGCAATAGTTAAGCTAATCTCTATTCACATAATATAAAATAATCATTTGCAACATTGCAGCTCTTTTCTTCACTTTATTTTTTTGTGCAACATTCCCTTATCTATGCTCCTCTAACTTCTGCTATGTGGTTTGCATTGCTTTTGATATCTGATTCAATGAGTAATGCACTTCCTTAGAATTACAGACAAATTTAGCTCAAGAGACACAAAGTGGAGTTCTAAGCAATTCATTTAAATGTTAGGAATGCTGCTCACCTAACTCAGTCAATGTATTCACATTGTGTCTTTTTCCTGTTAAACCCTCAGTAAGTGTACAACAAAGAAGAATTACTGTGAAATCCAGTTTATTCTTGCAGTCAGACTAATCATTCACATTTCAAGCCCTCAGCTTGTAATGCTTCTCAGTACTTGCGTTTGCACTGCTAAGGTGTGTGCAAGCAATCATGTAGGTCGATACACCATGTTTGATTGCCCTATACTTAGTGCAGATTGTGGATTTCATGAATGCTAATAAGTACACACCTCACTTACATATTCACAGTGCTCAGAGGGCTGAATCTGCACCATAGAAAGTAATCCTTCTTCAGGAACTTGACTCATAGTAAGGGAGACTCTTTTGATCCATTGACCTCGATACTGATATTTGCTTCCCAGGCTTGTTTGTAGTTTAACAACTGACTTGCTGCAAAGGTATGTTGCTGTTTTTGACAAATTGCTTTATATTAACTGTACTGATAGATTACATTTCACAATACACCTATTGGTTTAGTGTATACATTCTTCTCCCTACCCTAGCTGTTGGCATAGTCATGAACATCAGTTATATATTGACCATTAAAATGTTTGTAAAGAATGCTAGCTGACATTTATAGAAAGTTTTATCTGGGAAGCTGGCCAGTTATTGAAGAAAAATGTTATGCTACTTATTAGCAAGGTCAGGAGGTTTTTCATTATTAGACTATAAAATTATGTTAAGCCTAAAATATATAATTGGCTGCCCTCCACAGAAGTGGGTATCTCACAAAAGTTTTTTCCACTTTTCCTTGAAAAGTGTACATTATTTTGTTAATGCTACGATGTTGTACCAAATAACACACATGTAGTTTCCCTGACATACTTTCAGCATTGTTTGTCATTTCCTTCTTTTTTCCTTGATGAATTCTGTATTAAGCTGTCTGTACTCATATGAAGTCTTACTTTTTCAAATATTTTGTGCATGACGGATGGATACATGTATATGCATTTGTTTTATGAACAAACATTTGTGGCTGATATGTATCTTTTTTTCCTTTTATGTTTCCTTTCATACAGGCTATGGCACCCAAGACATCTGAATCCTGTAGACCAGCAAACAGTGACACAGAGATTGAAGTGATTTTCCAGGCAGTAGATCACCTTGGCTCATTCCTCTTAGAAAAGGCAAAGGTGAAATCCATCAAGTGACATTATTTGAGAGCAGGTGGTCAACAACATAAACATCATGGCCATACATCCAAAAATAAAACACAGTGCCAGTGTCATGATCACACAGATAGGGTGCCTGTAATTGCCTGGGAACATATTGTTATGGAGGGTGATTCTGATACCAAACCATTATTGAATGAAGCAGAGGAGTTCCTGTCCATTGTTAGAGATCCAGACAGCTTAGCACAGGGATCACACAGAACTGTGGATGTTGGAGCTGATGTGGAAGACAACTCAAGTGTGTCTATTGTAGAATTTCCAGGTATACAATATAATTAAATAATTCTTATTGTTGATACATATAATGTCATATGTTAAATATATGCATATTTATAGAGACAGAGAGAGAGACAGTGAAAAAGGGTGGGATGTAAGAGACACTAAGACAGAGGGAGAAGTTTGGGGGGAGTCAGCTGGACAGTACACTTTTGTATCTGATGTTTTTTATTCTGCAGTTGTTAAGGGGATGGCTTTATGTTTCTTGTGTAATCTGCAATGCTTATCAGCTATGTTTCATCTCCATTTCTTACAGGTAGGCATATCTGGTTCTCACATTGCACAATGGCATGCATATGGTAAGCACATTTTTTGCATTCTTATTAATGTACATAAGGTAGATGTACATATGCATGGAAGTCATTTTTTTCATTTCAGCAGCATCTATTATTTTTTAATATATGTTTTATAAAACATAAGTTTGATCTTTTTGTATTCTAGTTCTCTCTTTGTTGTTTTGATTACTTGCTATCATAGGTTAGCCTGCTAGAAGCACTGTGGAACTCTTACTACCTGATGTCAGAGTATCAATAGCATCTCCTGATGATGGTGGCAATGAACCTGCATAGTCTGGAGCTGCAAAGGGTCAGACTGACAATGAGTTTTTGCCTCCATCATCACCTACCTCTATTCTGGAAACATTCATTATGCCTATGCATACCCATGACACAGAGGCCTCAGACATAGGACGAGTTGAGGGTGACACAGCCAATTGGGGTGGTGTTGTCACTCTAGCTGCAGAACTGGTTGATTTTCCCCATGACCACTCTGAGGACAAAATGCCACACAGGGAGGTTGGTAGAGATTCTGAGAGGAGGCCTGCTGACCACCTTCCTCCTGATATTAGTGTGTCGTTAGCTGCCACATGACATATGTTGTATAGGGTCCTCATGGATGGGCAGGCATATTCAACCAAGGATTTGGAAGAGACAGTTTGAGCATTACACATTATGCAGTCTATTGTGCAGGACTGGCTGAATCATGTGGGTGATTGCTTGGAAAGGATGAATGACACTGGATCAGGCAGTGTCTTTAATGGAACATCTGCTGAAAAGGGTCAGCATCCATATGGCTGGATAGCAACTACATCATCCGATGTTAGCCGATGTGGCCGTGTGAGATCTTGATCCCATAGTGACACTACTTCCACTGATCCATCAGTGATTGTGGTGTCCACACAAAGATGTGGTAGGCAATATGATCCTCCTGGCAGAGGTGGTTCTCATGTTTGAGGCAATGATGTTGAACTGACTACTGTATCATGCATTGCTCACAGCTGTCCGTGATGCCAGGACATAGTGGTATCACAGCACTTGATTGTGTTCGCAGATATACACACATTTAACAAAACCTTGCCCATAAAACCTCACATACCAACACACACACACACACACACACACACACACACACACACACACACACACACACACACACACACACACACACACACACACACACACTATCTAAACACTACTGTTGACTGATATACATAGCTTGGTACTGGCCATGACAATTGGATAATTAATTAATACATTTTTTTACTCACACACACTCACTTCTTTGGTGCCAGGCTTATCCTCCTGTACCCTTCCACAAGTGATGATGACCATGCCCTGCTATTTGATGCACAGAGTGGATAGCTAATGCTTGCTTACTCAGAAGCTTGATTTAATGTAAATGTATCGAAGAAGAAATGCTTATATTGATCATTCCTTCTCAATTGTGAATGAATGGTTCTTCAGTGTTGACCCACATTGTATTTTTGTTAGTATTCTTCGTAATGCAATCAAAAAAGATATTTAAGTATTCCTTATTGGTATAATTTTGCAAATGATGATACCATTGACCTGATCACTGGTTTATATACAGTGGTCAGCTGAAATGCTTGATGCACACTAGTGAGCAAAATTCATAACTGCATACGGCAAGCATCAGTTATATGCCATTACTGACATTACTGTACACCTGCGACATGTTCTACCTTAGGGAATATAGGTATTTGCATATGACAGTAATCAGTAGTATACCTATTTTTTCATACATCTTCCACACGTCTTGTTAATACTGCAGCTACAAGGTGTGTCCTTGGGGTTTTTCTCTTTCTGATGCTAACAGAACACAACCATTACATGGTTAAGTAAGGGTTGTGGACTTCTGCAGGCATCAGTTTTTATATTTGCATGTGCTTAGGCCACTGGGTTTTCACTTAGGTAGTCATTGTGCCTGTTATACTTTGCCTATTAGCCAGAATCATGGTATATTGTATATGTATATTTCTGTTGTCACTATCTGCTGCTGGTGGCTCTCCCTCAGACTCTTTATCGGTATCTGCTGGCCCTTCCTGTGGTTCTGGACATTGTGGTCCTGCCCATTGTTGCCTTTGTTGAAGCTATGACAGACTATGAGTATTTGGACAAATGTTGCTGGGTCATACTGCAGGACACCTCCTGATGTGTCTAGACATCAGAACTTTGATTTCAGCAAGCCAGATACATGTTCAATGAAATTCCTAAGTTGAGTATGGGCATCATTGTATACTTGCTCAGTGGGTTGTGTGGGTTTCTCATAGGTGTCATAAGCTGAGGTTCGAGTGCATAACCTGCATCGTCTACCAGATGCCCTTGTTGTAAAATCACTTCTAGCAAACCTTGTGTATAACTCACATGTGTGCCATATGTGTGAGTCATGAAAACTGCCTGCATTACCTGCACAGACATTGCAGATGATCCCTTGAGCATTACAGACAATCTGACAGTTTATAGAGTGGTATCCTTTCCTGTTAATGTACCTTGTGCCCTGTTCACTGGGTGGAGCTTTTACTTCTATGTGTGTGCAGGTTATGACCCCCAAAACTTCAGGAAAGTGTTCTGTTACATAAAATTCCTGTATATTTTTTTACTCTTTCTCTATTATTCTGATGGAACTGTCACCAAAATGAAACAAGAAATTCAGGGTCAGAACAGTGCCATAGACAGCATTCCATATTTAGTCCATACAACTAGCAATGATAAGAAAACCAAGACCACTGGTTCAGACCCAAAAGTATTTTATTCTCCAGCGCCTCGGTACAAAACCTTCCAGGAGTTACAAAATTCAGCTAAAAATGTGCTACCTTTTATACAAAAAGCACAAACTCAATCAATAATACAATCAAACAATTAAATAAAGTGCTCCCAATTAACCTCTCCATTCAGTCCCATAGGGACCAAAGTATCATATTTAAGAATAAAAGACTCTCTGTATAACAGTTTTTCTTTCAAAAGAATTTTATCACCATTTTCAACAAATACTTGCTCTAAAATACAACCTTGAAATATAGAAAAATCACTGCCATGTACACCTCTAAAATGACATGCCAAAATCTTGTCTTCCTTTTAATTTTTTATGTCCCTGATATGTTCCATTGACCTCACTTTAAAACTTATTTTTGTTTCACCAATATAAAAGAAATCACACGGACATCTTAAGGCATAATAACCCCCTTGCTGTTACATGAAAAATGTCCCCATGGTAATATTTGATTTTATTCACATATTCAAAGGAACATATTATATATTTTATATATTTGCAAATAGAACAACTGCTGCATTTATAAGTGCCCACAGATGTGAACAAACACCTAAGCTATTTTTTGGTAAGACAAAATTTCCATGAACAAGCATGTCCTTTAAACTTCTTCCCCATTTGTATGGCATCATAAGATGCTTGCTTAAAATGTTACTCAGATCCCTATCCTTGTGGAGAAAATTCCAGTAATATATTCCAATACTACGAATGTCTTCACTTTGAATGTTACATGTGCTACAAAAGAAACTTCCAGTAATATCTTGCAATACTACGAATGTCTTCACTTTGAATGTTATATGTGCTACAAAAGAAACTTCCAGTAATATCTTGCAATACTACGAATGTCTTCACGTTTAATGTTACATGTGCTACAAAATACATTTGTTCATCCTTGTTTTCACCATTCTCTCTACCCCCCCATTGACACACAACCTGTCAGCAACATTATTTCTTGATTTTAACACAAAAAGTTATGTCTTAGCTTCTTCTATTGCTTTCCTACTATAACCTCTGTTATAAAACATAATGGAAGTATTGTATATTTCTTCAAACAAATTTATGTCAACATTGCATATTCTAGATAATCTTAAAAATTCACCATATGGCAAAGATGATAGAACATGGAGAGGATGGCAGCTAGTAGCATACAGGTATTGGTTTCCATCTACAAATTTCCTATGTACCCTAATACAGATTTTGCCATTATCCAAACCCTTAAGTGTCAGATCTAGATAAGAGACCTGGGTTCCATATTGTAGCCCATCAAAGGATGAATTGAATGTATTTTGTTGTAAATCAGCAACAAACTGCAAAATTTCACTCTTACCCCCTTCACATACAAAAATTAAATCATCAATAAAATTAAAATAATATTTTACATAATTCTTATTTATTCATTTATACAAACATACTAATTCAAAATAAGCCATGAATAAGTTTGCATACACGGGGCAAATGGTGCCCCCATGGCTGTTCCCTGTTTTTGCCTACAAATTTCATTATTATGTGTAAAAAAAATATTAAACAGAAATAAGTAAATTCAACCAAATAATTTGTTATGGGGCTATCCCCCAAAAATACATTATAGCATGAAGTCCATCCTTATGTTGGATTGATGTATATAAACTTTTAACATCCAATGTTATTCAATACATTTTTTATTCCACTTAACATGAGAAATCCTATCCAAAAAATCAAAACTATCCTTAATTTAGGATGGAATTTTCAAGACATATGGTAAAAAAAAATATGTAACAAAAGCAAAACTCCATGTAAGAAATATTTGTAAGCTGAAATAATAGGACGTCCTGGTGGATTATTCGTGTCTTTGTGCAATTTAGGCAAACAGAAAAATGTAGCTAGAACATAACCTTCACTGTTAATTTTTTATACTGGTGAAAATGCATTACTACTATTTTATTTCCCTTATCTGATGGCTTTATAATTAAACCCCTTCTTTCTTACAGTTCTTTTAGGGCTTTACACTCTCTTAATGTCAAATTATAACAAATATTGTTCTTATTATATAACAACTTATCACACATTTCATTCACAGCAAATTTTAACATTGAACTAATATGTATAATTTTTTCATTAGAATAGGGGGGAATATATCTGCTTTTCATAGGCACAACAGAAGTGTCAATAGAACAATACGCATTATTTTCCACATGTTGCATACACATATTCAAATCTGAAAAACAAGAATGAAAACTTTCTTCCATAGAAACATCAGCATACAATAACTTAACATTGCTATTAGCATAAGAAATCTTAAGGTGCAACGTACGAACAAAACAGAAAATTTCCTGATTTAAAATATGTTTCCTAGGTAGCACAGTAGGGACATATTTCTGCCCCAAATTCAAAACAGCAAATTGTTCATCTGACAAAATACATCCATAGAGCTTTATAACCATATTACAGTTCATATTAATAAAGTCATTTCCACCTGCCTCTTTTGTTGTTAAAATGTCGTGGTGCCATTGTCGAAAATTGTCCGGACCCATTACCATTGGTGTAGAAGCCATTTCAGTTTCTTTTCCAATTAAATTGCTCTCTATCATTCTCTCCTTCCCTCCAAAACTGGTGTTCATGTTCCTTTGGTTGTTTGTCTGCTGGAAAAGTCAGATAATCATGCTCTTCACTTTCTAGACTGCCACTGTGGTCTGTTTCTTCCGAGGAAGCAAAAGAAACTGAAAACGTTTTTTAAAACCTCCCCTATTGTGCCGCCCCTTCCCATGCTGCTGCTTAGTTGAAGAAACAAAGGCCCAGCCATTTTCATAGTCTCTAATGTCCCTTAAAAGTTTCATTTTTTTTATATCCCACTAAATCTTTTTCTAATGAATTTAACTTCATATTTACATTCTCCATCAAATAATTCATACTAGTGGAATTCAGAGAACTGGAAATCTCTAAAGATAAGAACTGCAGTTCTTGCTTAAGTTTTTGTTGTTTAAGCTGGTCACATTCAAGCAAAGTAACAATCCAGTCCATAACACATCTGTGGGCTGCTGCAACCCAGCGTTCTTTAAGTACTTTATCAGAATCACACTGCACATCAAAGGGTTCAGTCAGGCTCTTTATAAACTGAAGACCTCTAGGTGTAACATTCAACTCCATATATCTTTTTAAGCCCAGAATGTGATATTGCAATATGTGATGATATTTAAAGACACAAAATGATAATATGTTTCATGTCAAACATGTCTTTAAATATTATCATGCATCGTAAGGTCACATGTTTTTAATTATATTGTCTTAGTGATGAGAGTTTTTGTTTTATCTGATATATATCTTTGATGTCAGATATGTCTTTAAATATCATCACATATTGCAATATCACGTTTGTTAGTTTAATGGATGACCAAATCCAATTGGTTAGGTGTTTTTTGAAAGCACTATAAATGTATTGAACTTTTGATTATTTGGTTGAAGGTCTGATGAAGCTATTTCAGCGAAAGCGCTTACCTCCTGTTTTATTCTTATAATAAATACGTTTTTATTACAACAGAAGAAGGAGTTGTGCCTGGTTACCTCGTTGCTACTGTTTTTTGTGGATTATTGACTTTTTACTTTTGGCCACTAGGTATTTGTCCCTTGGTGTGCGATTTGTTTTGTTTATTTATTTATTTTTTCTATACTACAAGGGGACATGGCAGAATGACAAGAAATCGTTGTCGAGCTGGACTATGTACCGAATAAACAACTTGAAGTGAGCAGAAATGCCTTCGAGAGATTCAGTCAGTAGTTGATGAGTGATAGGAACTCCCTCCTACAATATGATGTAATTTCCTGCGAGGATGATTCAAATGAATCAGTGCAGGATAGTGAGCAGTTACAGCAGCATATTGATGAGTTGGGACAAGACTTTTTGAAACTGAAAAGGCTGCAGGTACAGTGATACCACTTTGAGAAATGTTTGAAGAAGGGGATTGTTCCTCATGGTTTACATGTCTTTAACATGCCGACACAAGGCACGCAATACCCCGACCTGCTTGCATGTTGGCAAGAATTGAACTTGGAGGTAAGTGCTAATTATATGAAGCTTTTAATAGACTTCTTTAGGCCGGAAGAGACTAGGCTTAAGGAGTCACTTAAGACCAAACAAGACTTTATTGCGAATAAATATTCTGCGAACATTGTTCATCCATTGATTGAATGTTTATTGGACAGTGTGGCAGTATTTGAATGCAGGATTGTTCAGCAGAAGAGGATTAAGATTTTACATGATATTAATGACTTTAGAAATGGCAACAACTTTATGTGGCCTAGAAATGGATATTCATCTGAACAAATGAATGAAAGGACTGCAGATGTAAACATTAGTAATTATGTTCCCACTGAGCACAGTGGTGTTTCTGCCACTAATATTCCTATGGCAAGCTCACAGCATGTCAATAATTTAGTTACAACAGTTATTTATGAAGGGAATGTTAGCAATGTTAATGAAACTGTTCAGAGTAGCAACTTGTATCCTAATGTTGTAGTAAACAAGACCACGAATAGTAAGAATTTTCCATCCTCGGAGAGAACAGTTAGACCTAAGGTTAACCCGGGAAATAGTACATCTCAAGGAGGCCCCCCTAGCACTTCACTGCAGCAAACAGGTGTCACACCCCACCCTCCTTTTCTTCTACCTATCAGGATAGACAAAGAGTTCAGACGGACCAGATCAGTGAGTCGAGGCCATCAGAAATACAAGTTTTCAGGAGAGAGGAATACAGGTCAAACACTGAAGAAAATGTGGGCAAATGCAGGGAATCGCTAGTATGAAATATTTCTACATATGATTTATCGTTCAAAGAATAAAAAATCTTGAATAAAGGTTTAACCTTTATTCCTACTAGTGATAGTAAGTTATCCGATACAGTACTAGATCTTAAAGTTTTCTGTAGAAACATTATGTTGAAACTACCATTCGGAAATAATGAAGGGAATATTCAGCCCTCAGGAGAACCAGCACTTATTTATCACATAATCATCCATTAGTTGATGCTTATATTAAGCTGACAGAAGAGGAATTATTTAAATTTTATGATAGGAGAGTAACTCAAAAAAAGAAATATAGGAGGGATAATCTGAGCTGTGATGAAAGGGATGCACTTAAGAAGTTGCAAGGGAATGAGTCAATTACAATTAGACCAGCTGATAAGGGGGGCCTTATTGTTCTTATGGATAGAACCTTTTACAATGAATCCATGAAAAGAATGTTAAGTGATCAAAGATTTTATAGATCATTAACAACTGATGTCCATCGTATTATGAAGAATATCTCAGATACTTTATGAGATGATTTACTGCGGTGGTGGTGCTGCGGTAGCATTGTCGCCTCACAGTTAGATGTTGCCTGTTCGATCCTCAGTTAGAGCGTCTTCTGTGTGGCGACATGCATGAATGGGCGTTCCTTCATGGAAGGTTGTGCGTTAGGCCCGGCAAGCCAGCATGTAAAACTCTACTGCCAATCATTAGCGGACCGGAGTTCCGCTGTGGCGACCCCTAACCGGGAAAAGCCGAAAGACACAAACAAACTTTATGAGATGATTTGAGAAGTGGGTTAATTACAAGTGAAGTTCATAAGTTTTTGAATGTTGAGAATCTGTTGATTTCACTTAAACAAGGATTTCCTAAGGTCCATAAACAACCCCTGAATCCACCGATGAGGCCCATTGTAGTCAGCAGAGGATGGTCCACATAGCCACTCTCAATCTTTATTGAGAAATATCTTAGACCAGTCATAGAGCAGAATAGAACAGTGTTGAGAGATTCAAAACAGTTTCTAATGGACTTATATGATTGTACTACAAGCAAGGGCACTTTAGATGGTGTCTTGTTTGTAACTTTTGATGTTCAATCACTTTTTACGAACATACCGAATGACCTAGGTATACAATATATACATGAATATCTATTATCAAACAGTGAGTATGATTTATTAAAAATTGACTTGATTTGCCATTTTTTGGAGATGGTTTTGGAGTGTAATGTTTTCACCTTTGATGGTGACATATCTTCAGAATGATGGCGTAGCTGTGGGCACTCCATGTGCCAATAGCTACTCCAGCATGTTTTTAGCACATTGGGAGAATAAAGTTTTGTTTCAGTTGACTGAGTTCCAGCAACATGTTGTGTTTTATCGATGTTTTGTCGATTTGTTTTTGTTGTGGGAAGTGTAAATTGAACAACTGATGGTGTTTCACAGTTTGATGAATGGTTTACTGGACTGTTTAAAATTTACTATGATATTTTCAATTGATCGAGTAGAGTATTTGGATTTATAGATACAGAGACTAGATAATGCCTCGTGAATACTGGTGTTCGTCGTAAGACTTGTTATAGGAATGCTTTACTGTTTAGATCAAGTATGACCCCTCAGCATATTTTTGCAAACTTGATTGAGGGCCAAGGTATGAGGGCATCAAGGTTGAATCCTACTACTATAGGGTTCCATGAAGAAATTGAGGATCTTACTTTAAGACTCAGCAGTAGAGTTACACCACCGCTGAGATTGACAGGAACCTCTCTAAGATAGATGAGTTAAGGGAAAGTGTAGCCCTGCCCTGTTATGGACCACGAGAAGATGATATACAAGTAGTTGGTACTACACATAGTAATAACTATCTGAGGATACCAATGTTCTATTCCAGTGATATTAAGGAAGTTAAAGAAGTATTCAAAGAGAGCTGGTCCCTATTGACAGTAGACCCTGCAATAGGGGACTTAGTAGGTCATAGTCCTAGATTGCTGTATAGGAATAAGAAGAATCTTAAAAGATTACTTTGTTATAGTAGGAATTTTAGAAGTGTGGAAGATCAGATAACCTTTACTAAATCATGTGGCAGATGTAATTTTTGTCCTTTTATTCATAGTTCAAATGTGTTTTTACATCCGGACCTAGACAGGGAGTTTGTTTTTAGAGCAGTAGCAGATTGTTCAACTTCCTATGTGATTTATTTAGCAGAATATGAGTGCAGCCACTGTTTTTATGTTGAGAAGACCAACAGCCTCTTTAGGGACAGGATAAGGGAACATCTCTACAGCATTAGGATCCAATCTGAACACAATGCCCTCTCTAAACATATTAAAACATCAGGTGACTTACACAGGTTTAGATTTAGGGTTATTGAAGTAGTCACCCTGCACATTCATGAAGGTGACATTAGGAATCATAATGAGAAAAGGGAAACTCATTGGATCATTACCCTCAGAGCAGATAGAGGGAAAGGACTAAATGAGAGGGCCTCTATCAAGCCCTTACTTAAAGCTCATAGAAATAGTAAGTATTAACTTCAGATCTGGTGTCTGTCTTCCAGTATGAGAGTGTTGCATTATTTGATATTTTTCATGTCAAACATGTCTTTAAATATTATTATGCATCGTAATGTCACGTATTTTTAATTATATTGTCTTAGTGATGAGTGTTTTTTTTATCTGATATATATCTTTGATGTCAGATATGTGTATAAATATCATCACATATTGCAATATCATGCTTGTTAGTTTAATGGATGGCCAAATCTGATTGGTTAGGTGTTTTTTGAAAGCACTATAAATGTATTGGACTTTTGATTATTTGGTTGAAGGTCTGATGAAGCTATTTCAGTGAAAGCGCTTACCTCTGGTTTTATTCTTATAATAAATAAGAAGAAGGAGTTGTGGCTGGTTACCTTGTTGTTACTGTTTTTTGTGGGTTATTGACTTTTTACTTTTGGCCACGAGGTATTTGTCCCTTGGTATGTGATTTGTTTTATTTAATTAAATAAAATACTTCCAATTAACCTCTCCATTCAGTTCCATAGGGACCAAAGTATATTTAAGAATAAATACAGACTCTTTGTATAACAGTTTTGCTTTCAAAAGAATTTCATCATCATTGTCAACAAATACTTGGTTTAAAATACAACCTTGAAGCATAGAGAAATCACTGCCATGTACATCTCTAAAATGACATGCCAAAATCTTGTCTTTCTTTTTGACTTTTTATCTACCTGATATGTTCCAATTACCTCACTTTAAAACTTCTTTTTATTTCACCAATATAAAAAAAAAACACACGGGCATCTTAAGGCATAAATAACCCCCTTGCTGTTACATGAAAAACGTCCCCTTGGAACATATTTGATTTTATTCACATATTCAAAGGAACATATATATATTTGCAAACTGAACAACTGTTGCATTTATAAGTGCCCATAGATGCTGGACAAACACCTAAGTTATTTTTTGGTAAGATAAAATTTCCATGAACAAGCATGTCCTTTAAATGTCTTCCCTTATTCTTCATTCAGTATATAATCCATCGAGTAGATCAGATATGGAAACACTTTCTCCCTCACATAACTGATTTAGTCTTTTCATTATACTAACAGCTAACAAGCAAGGTAGACAACATCAAATGCATGAAGAGAAAACTCATATTCTTTACTAGCAAAAGGAACATAAATATAGCCCTCAAATATTTTGACTTGGTAATCTATATCTCTGATATTTAGTCATGCTTAATGTTCATAACCAAAATCAATACATTATTTTGTCTTACTGAAAATAGTTGATAAACTCAGTGAATACATTTTAAAAGTTGCAGCTCCAGTTAGCATAAATATGTTCTTCAATGTCTGACAAGAATTCACCACCATTATCTCTCTTTCTCCTGTTCTGACTACTCTGATAAGTATTTCAAGCTGAAGAGGATATCTTAGACATCTAAGTGAGTACTGTTTACTCACAAATTTGAAGTAACTTTTATTCTCCCTTTCCTTAAAGGGTGATCGCCTATTGTAGTATCAAACTGCTGGATGGTATCATCCACTCTCCCTTCTCAAAAATACTAGAATGATGCATTCACAAACAACTCACTTCCCATCAGTTACACAGTAACATTCACCTGATATTATGCACATGCATCGTACCACTGTAGTGTTGTCCTTTTTCAAGTATATTCATAGTAAACATAATGATGATGTACTTGCTGGCACAGACATCCTACAGCAAGCTCACAATTACCAAATAAAAGTAGTTTAAGGCATACATTACAGTTAGACAACAGCCACAACAACAGCAAGATAAAAACAAAAACGTTTATTACAAATGTAATAATTAAGCGCTTTCATCCTGTTGTGATCAAGACTTCTTCGGAATTAATTACTTACACAGAGACATTTAAATACCCTCATTTTTGAACAAATGGTGCCAAAAAGGTTTGAACAATTAAATATTTTTTAAGGAGGAATGTTCCTCCACAAATACAAGTTCACCTCCTATCAACCATTAGCAAAACATTTCTAAAAACATTTACAAGAGTCCATAAACTCCCATAAATGAACAAATGGCTTAATAAATAACTCTTATACCAACTAACCCTGTATAAACTATCATAGGGCATTTGGGAATGAAATATAATAAAGTTTGAAAAGTTTAACATTGTTTTAATAATTATTTTATGTTTGTAACGATATAACAAAAATATAAAACACTAAAATAGCATCATATGGCAAAACCCTGCCTTATAAAAATCATAATAAAAAGTAAAAAATAAAAAAAAAAACTACTGTCAAAGTTGTGATGCTCTACATTTTAAGACAATAATAAAATAATAATAAAAAGTAAAAAAAAAAAAAACTACTGTCAAAGCTTTGATGCTCTACATTTTAAGACAGGTTTATTGAGATGTAGTCATTCAATAGTCCTTACACAACCTGGATGCTCTATTCCATGTGGGCAAGTGGAGCTTTCCTGTTTGCAAAGGAACACTAATGAATTAAACAACTGCTACAATCCTTCCCTTCCAGATTCCTTGAAGGATTTACTAAATCATGATTCCCCAGTGAAGCCAACAGATTTTTCTATGTTCCAAACACCTGTCGGTCAGTAGTAATTCAAAAGAAGTGAACCAGAATACATTCAGAATTGTTTCCTCTCTTGCTTGTGAAGGCATAAGTGTTTCTGAGAGGGGAAATTGCAATTTTAGGTTTGACTTTAATCTAGTTGAAGAGTTTGACCAATGGGAAAACTTTTTTCACAGGAGAGACATCTTTTTTGCAGAGTTTAACAACAAAAGATGTTTTGATAATAGTGAACAGGTTGCTAATATGAAATCACTAAAATATGGTATTAGAGAACTTGAATTTAAGTTGTTTAAAATTAAAAGTGCTAATTTAGATATTTTATACTTAGAAGAATGTATTAACAGGTGAATTGTGCTGCAAGGTCTATGCATCTGCAAATATCCAAATGTGTTTTTGTACAGTGCAGATATGATTAAAGAATTCAATGATGTTTTTGAGAAGTTTGGCTTTGAGCTTATGACTTTAATGATTAAATACAACAAAAAGAAAGTTGAACATCTACTTGTTGAGACTGAGACCTTAAACAAAATGATAAAAAATTGGCTTATTGTTTATCATAGGGACATTTATGAGCATGCATTTGTCAGAACAGACAGAAAATGTTTAGATATTGTTAAGAGAAAATGGAAAGAATTTATTAGAGACACTAAACAATATGAGTAGAAAAATGGTTATTTATTTAAAGAGAGGGTGATTAAGGGGCATTTTAAGAATTTTATGAGTAATAGCTCAGTTGTACATAATGATGGTGGAAATGGACCAACAAAGTAGAGCATTAACGAACCCCTGGCATCTAGTTTGGAGCCTGCATGTTTGAACAACCCAGACCATTTAAATCCAAAAACTGGTTTAGATTTTATAGAAACATCACAAGGAGGAGTGGAAGGGAATGTCAGTGATAACAATGATTTGGATTTTTCAATGTCCAAGGTGAAGGGGAAATGTCAGTCCAAGGTAAAGAGAAAAATGAAGACATAGGTATTGATTTAGAAAACGATGGAGTAACTAACACTTTTAAAGGCTTTCACATTTTTAATTTAAGTAAAATTGTTGTTTCAGTAGAACATTTTTAAATTTTTGAGAAAGGTTTTAAGTTTGTCCCTGCAAGCAGATTCAACATTCCTGACACTTTGATTGAGTTGAAGCTTTTTATTAAAAAATTGACTTTTGCACTGTTATTAGACTGTAATAAAGGTTTAACTAATGAAAGGAGTCTATACAACCCACATTTGCACCCAGCTTTACAGGTTTTTAAACAGCGTGTATGTCGGAACTGTATAAGTTTTTAAGTTACAATCAGGTTTCTAAAAAACATAACAGAAAATATAACCTTACTCAAAATGAAGGTAAAGTTTTAGATGAATTGGTTCACATAGGTTCATAGGTTCATAGGTTGGTACTGGGCTATCTGCCCAAAGGCATATATTAGCCCAGCCACATTGTGCGGTATTCACTGCCCCTTTAGTAGTTCCCTAGACCCTTGTACTAGCAGCTAGTACCCTTGGCCCCTATCTAGTAGTGCTGTTGGTGTGATCCCCAGTGTGAACTTTCTGTTACCCATCCACTCATCAAGGTTCCTCTTGAAGAGTGATAGTAAGGGGCTCTGTCTTATGTAGATCGGGACCCTGTTCCATAGTAAGGGAAGTCTCTGCGAAGGGAATCTATCCCTCCAGCATGTTCTATTCATTGTTCTGTTGAGGTTTATATCCCTAGAGAGTGTAGCTTGAGTAGATTTGGTTTTGCTAAGATGGAGCATGTTCAACAATTCTGGGTTCACAGTACTGAACTACCTATCATGAAACCAGATAAAGGTGGAGGTATGGCATTGGTGGATACAACTGACTATTCTTCACATATGTTGCAGATGTTACAAGATATTCAAACCTACCTCCCAGTTTTGAGGAATGAGATAAATATTGCACACCAAAAGACAGATTTATTATTAGAGGACCTTTTATTGGAAAATAGGATCGCCCCTAGAACTTATGACTTCTTAAAGGTTAACAAACCTAGAATACCATCTTTTTTGGAATCCCTACAATTCATAAAAGTACTATTAACCCCCCATATAGACCAATTGTAGCAGGTAGAGGTTCAAAAACACACCCAATAGGAACTTTTTTGGATCAGTCCTTAAAATTTGTAATGAATAGGTATCCACATTTAGTTACGGATTCATGGGACTTTTTAAGTATTTTAACTCAAGGTTTGGTTATGGATAAGATATTGCTCCTTACAATAGATATCATTGACTTGTTTTCATCCACCCTATGGAGAAAGGTTTAGATTTTTTTTCTTGATAGTTTAAATATGGTGCTTAAGGGAAAGGACTTAAACTTATTTGTGGAACTTATGGGAGTTGTGTCAGAAAATAATTTTATTTATTTTGAGGGGGAAACCTTTAAGCAAATTAATGGAGTCACAAAAGGCATGGCCTGTGCCCCTTTATATGCAAATTTGATCCTGCTGAGTTGAGAAACAAAATATGTTTTTGGATCTAGTTTTTGGAAACATGTTAAAGGATATATGAGATTTTTGGACAACATTTTTATTATCTGGGAAGGGTAAGAAAGCTCCATTGGAATGTTTATTGAGTACTTAAACAATACCACTGACTTTGTGAAATTTACATACACCTACAAAAAGAATGGGATGGACTACTTGGACATTAGAATTTACATTTTTGAAGGGAACTTTAGGTCTACGATATACAGAACCAACTTTCAGTAATTCTTATCTAGCATTTGCTAGTGCCCACCCTTTTAAGTAGAAGAAAAGTGTAGTGAAAGGACAAATGGTTGGAGCAGCAAGGATGACCTCCAACTTTGAAGATATTTTAGATGAAATAAAATGTATATCTAAGTTATTCATAGAAAGGGATTATCCAGAAAATTTGATCACGGAAGTGTCACAGGAAGTTATATCAGGTTGGGGTCAAAATGTATACCACTATTGGGCACCAAACAAATGGAGAAGATTAACACACAGATAAAGTCAAAAGACAATATTAATAGAGCCATGGAAGTGGAATTTAACTAAGTTGCTAGTTTTGTAAAGAGTGGGGTATTAAGCAACTGGAAGATGTTGAGGTTTAACCCTGAGTTGGTTGGTAAATTGGGTACATATCCTAAGTTTGTTTTTAAAACAGGGACAATTTTTAAATATATTTTTGAAAGGGGTTGCAGGGCTGAAAGGATTAAACATACTGGTGGTACTGAGCGATGTGGTAGGTGCTCCTATTGTAACTACATTTGTGAGAAAGAATATGTTATATTAGGTAGCAACCTTCACAATAAGGTTTACTTTAAAAAGGGTAATTGTTCTAGCAAAGAGATTATTTAACTAGCTATGTGCAAGGGTTGTACGTGTTTTTACATTGGAAAGACTGAAAGACCACTGAGTAAGCATATATATGAACACTTGTCTAGTATTAGGACAAAGAACCTCAATAATACACTGTTTAAACATACTTGATACAACCGACACATACCGAGTGTTTTTAGCTATTTTAGAGCAGGTTAACATGGACCCCAGAGAGGGGAGTTGGGAGAATTGTATGTGTTACAGGGAGACATGTTGGCAGTTTAAACTGAATACTTTTACTGTTCCAGGATTGAATGACTAAGTCTCAATCAAACCCATATTAAAATGTAGAGCATCAAAACCTTGACAATAGTTTTTTTTTTTATTTTTAACTTTTTACTTTTTATTATGATTTTTATAAGGATATTTCTATATGATGCTATTTTAGTGTTCTATATTTTTGTGTATTGTTGCAAACATACTTTAGGTCTATTTATAATTATAAAAAATATTTAAACTTTTCAAACTTTATTATGTTTCATTCTCGAATGCCCTATGATAGTTTATACAGGGTTAGTTGGAATAAAAGATATTTATTAAGTAATTTGTTCATTTATGGGAGTTTATGGATTCTTGTAAATGTTTTAGAAATGCTTTGCTAATGGTTGCTAGGAGGAGAACTTGTATTTGTGTAGGAATATTCCTCTTTAAAAAATAATTGTTCAAACCTTTTTGGTGCCATTTGTTCAATATGAGGGTATTTATATGTTGTCTCTGTGTAATTAATTAATTCTGAAGAAGTCCTGATCACAACAAGATGAAAGCTCTTAATTATTACATTTGTAATAAACTTTTTTGTTTTTAACCTGCTGGTGCTGTGGCTTTTGTCAGGGAGTGTGCGCCTTAAACTACTTGTATTTGGCTGTTAGTTTGTTTGGTGGTTCTCTCTTTACTTGTTTGTGGAAGCTCACAATTTGACAGCCTGGTTTTAATAAAATGGCTGACCAGTTGTTTGAAGATTACTTATCAAAATTACCATAGTCTGCATAATGGAAAGACATAGTCTGTCAGGCTGAACTCATCAAATCTGGCAGGTAAGCATCCATTTGGGCCAGCTTTGCAACAACATTTTTGCAAAATTATACCTGCAATATGTCATCCATCACAACACATACAAAATGCAGATGATAAAACTCTTCTCTGCAAACACAAGGCTTTAAGTGACATTTTTTAACTGCAGAAGATGTTTTCTAAACTGCAAGAGTGACCATCATATTCAGGTCTTATTTCTAATGTCGATAAACTGAAGGTTATATTGTTTCCCAGCAGTTTCACTTGACCAAGATTTTTCATAGACCTTTATATGAAATCAGTTTTTGGCACCTTGTTCAAAATTGTAGATGCCATGCTTTAATTTTTTTCCCATGAATCAATACTTAAAGTCTGATCAATATTTCAGTTCACAACAAACGTTTCAGTGATGCCATCCTCATGGCAAATCTGAACAGTATCAGTAGATGAACAAGTACTATGCTCACATACAGTGCTACAAGATCAGAAGACTGTGAGTTCTATTCCCACACCAATTAGATGGGTTAATTTTCCAATACTAATACTGCAGTGCAGCATAAAGAGGGCACTGCACTCCTGAGTGTGCCTTCCTTTGGATGAAAAGTTAAAACTGATACCCCATTTGCTTGATTTGGTGATAACTGAGGTGGATGTAAAATATCCCATGGCATATATTGAAAATAGTATGGAAGTTCCTTGGTACGCTGGCTAGATTTCTCTAATCAGTATGAATGCAACATTGGGTCACTCCTAAAAAGAGACCATTCGCCCATTGGGACTAGCCCAGTCAACAAAGTGTAAATAAATAAAATAAATATTGGCTTATGTATAAATTTAGACATAACATGTTATGGCTAAATTTCATCGGTACACCTGTTCTTTCTATGAAGTATATTACAAGTCAGTGCAATTTCACAAATCTGCATAACACTAGGGCATCAAAATGTAACAGGTTTATAACAAAACTAGAAACTATTGCAATTACCTTCTGCTTGTACTGTGGTATCATTCTGGGTGATGGTAGGATGCTGCTGAGGGCTAGGGTCATACCCGCATGGGATGCATAATCCTAGAGCTCCTCCATGAGAGGTATGTCTCAGGTCATTCACACCCACAAGTACAATGACAGTCATATTTGTACCTGTTGTTGAGGGACCTGAGTGCGTGCGTTATGTGGCAGATCCTGGCACCTAACAGGCAGCTGACTGTTATTTTCTCCTTATTCAACCTAGTGAGTGGGACATCAATGTGCCTCACTATCAAGTCACCTATAACTAGTGTACTGGGCATGCTGTTTTGCCTTAGTGGCTTTGGTTGAGTGACACTGTTTAGGAGGGTTATGTGTCTCATGATTAGTGTTGTGTTGTGGTGGTCGAGTGCGTTTCTGTCTTGCAGGTCTCTGCTGTTTGGGTAGATTTTCTTTGAGAGCCTCCATGAAGGTGGGTGTGTGGTTTGTGTTTTTTTGTTAAGGCAGTGCTGGTGTGCATTCTGAAGGGCTATGTGTCCCATGTGATGTGGTGCAAGTGTTGACCTTCTACTCTTGACCAACTGTTCCGTTCTTGTCTGGAGAGTGCATGGCTTCCAATTTGGATACATAAGTGCATCTCTTGCAAGTCTGAGTGTTGGGAGGTAAGAGGAGAGGGTTGTTGGTGTACATGAGGCAGTTGCTACATTGCCTCAGGATGCCCGAGTTCACCAGGTTAATAGGAGAAAGCACAGGGAACTGACCTTTAGACATGTCTGGAGGGGTTGGCATTAGTAATAAGTACTGGAGCTCTTTCCTTGTAGAATGTTTAGTGCTGGTAGCATTTTTGTGTGCTATAATAATTGTTACAAGAAGTCTGGTATTGTAAAGTGCTAGACTAATAAGCTAGTAAAAGTGCAGGAGAGGAGATAAGTAGCAGATCTAAGGAAAATTTGAAGAGCAGGCTTTGGCACCTCTCAGAAGCTTACAGACAGTCCTGGATATAGCAAATTTGTATCTGGACTAGACTAGTTACAGGAAAGGTGGGAAAAGCGCAAATCTGGGCTTTTAGACCAGGAAGTTGAAAGAGATGGAAAAAACTGCTCAAACGGCCAATAAAGTACAGTGTCTGAACCAGAAACCACTCCTCTTTTGGTAGATAGGCTACCTGGTGCTTACCACTCCCACTGAGAAGCTAGAAGGCTTCCCTCTGACACAGAAAGGCTTGAGGGGTTCACAAGCTTACAAACAGTCCTGGATACAGCAAATCTGTATCTGGACTAGACTAATTATAGGAAAGGTTACAAACAGTCCTAAATACAGCGAATCTGTATCTGGACTAGAGTAGTTATAAGAAAGGTGGGAAACAACTGCAAATGTAGGCTTTTAAACCAGAAAGTTGAAAGAGATGGAAAAAACTGCCTAAACGGCCAATAAACTACAATTTCTGGGCCAGAAACCACTCTTCTTATGGTAGATAGGCTACCTAGTTCTTACCACTCCCACTGATAAGCTAGAAGGCTTCCCTCAACACAGAAAGGCTTGGGGGGCTCAGAAGCTTACAAACCCTCCTGGATACAGCAAATCTGTATCTGGACTAGACTAATTACAGGAAAGGTGGGAAATAAGTGCAGACGCGGACTTTTAGACCAGAAAGTTGAAAGAGATGGAAAAACTGCCCAAACGGCCAATAAACTACAATTTCTGAGCCAGAAACCACTCATAGTAGATAGGTTGCCTAGTGCTTACCACTCCCACTGATAAGCTAAAAGCCTTTCCTCCAACACAAAAAGGCTTGGGGGTGCTCATAAGCTTACAAACAGTCCTGGATGCAGCAAATCTGTATCTGGACTAGACTAGTTACAGGAAAGGCAGGAAACAAGCCTAGATTTTTATTTATTTTTTTTACAAAAAAGCAGATAAAACAGCACTGAAACAATTCAAGTGCAGTGCAAGCTAGCACACTTGAGTGTGTAGCAATATTAAAGAAAGTAGAGTTTAAATAAATGCAATTTATTCAAAATGTATTCTGAACTGAATTAAATTATTGCTTTATTCAACTCTGAACATATAGAGCTGTTTAGGTGGTTATAGAGGGCATTTGAAACCTTTTATAGTATCACCTAGTAGGCTGTAGTTGTTTTTGGAGACATTTTTCAGTTTTTTATTCCTGTGGGTATCAGGTCTGATCGCTACTTCGAATGAGACAGATTTATGGTCTGACCTTACCTGGAAGGGAAACTCACAGGAGGGAGTGCAGTGATGCCCCATTGTGGTGATTACTAAGTCTAGGATATTTGAGCCCCTCATGGGGGTGCAGACTAGCTGTTTCAGAGCATTTGTATTTAACAAAGTCCAGGATCCTCTAGGTGAGCATGTTTGTGCTCAAGTATGTAACCCAACTAATGGAAGGAGAGCTGAAATCTCACATACCAAAGTGTTTGGCTGTATAGTGAGTGACTCTAGTAAGTCCAGGTAGGAGGTGTGCTTCTCAAGGTTCATGGTAGGGAACCTGTAGCTAGTAATGATGTGGTAGGGTGTTTTACCTATAGATAGTTGAACTTGGAGTACCTCAAGAGGGTCATACTGTTTAACCAATGTCTAGGTGTATTTGGCTTTAATGGAGATGGATGCACCTCCACATTTGGTTCTTTCTCACTTATTTTGTAGTCTGAATGTGCAGAAGGCATTGTAGCCTTGTATGGCTGGGGTGCTCTCTGCAGCCTTGAACCATGTCTCAGTAACTGCACAAATATCAGCAGAGAGTGCAGTTTTCTGTTTAGACTCCTAGCATTAAGCAGCATAACTTTAAGGTTGTCTCGAGTGGAATTTTTAAATCAGAAATTTTCCTGTTTTGACATTGCCTAAAAAAGGCACTATGGGGTGGTATGTGCCTTTGCCATTATCCAAAAGCCTGCAGGAGACAGGTGAAGACCATCTCTGGCAAGGCAGAGTGGTCTGTCAGCCATGTCTTCCCAGGCAGACAGATATTAGATCCTCCTGGATTGACAGCAGAAGTTAAGCCAGTTGTTGAAGTTAATATTTTTGTCTATATTGTCATGTCATCCTGGATGAAGGTACAATGCTGCTTAGGGCTAGAGGCATACTTGACTGAGACACATAATCTGAGAGTTCAATCATGTCTGTTTTCATATAGTTTAGAAAGGTACATCTTAAGTCATTCACCCCAACATATACTATGACAGAGTCATAACAATAATTGTTGTTGAGTGACTTGATTGTGTGCGTGATTTGACAGATCTTGGCACCTGACAGGAAGCTGACTGTGACCTTCTCCTTGTCCAGCCTGGTGAGGGGAATAACTGTTTGTCTCACTAAAGAGTTGTTTGTGACTGGTACATTTGGGTTTGAGGTGTTTTGCCTTATGGGCTTATTTACTGTTATGTTAATGGATTGTACTTGCTTTACAGTGTGTGCAGATGGTTTGCACTTGGGAGGTCTCTGATCTTTTGGTAGGCTCCTATTAAGTGCATCCACCTATGTTGATTTATGTGTTGTGACCATGTTTTGTGTGAGAGGTGATCTGTGTGTGTGTGCTGACAACCTGTTTGATGTCCAGTTTGTTGTTACATGAGATAATTGATTCCAAATTCATAGTATAATTACATCAAACACATATTGTATTTGTTTTTGGAGTGATTGTCAGTATACATGAGGCCATTGCTACATTGTGTTAGGATGCCCTTGTCAATCAGGTTGTCTGGAGAAATGGCTGGAAATGGACCGTCCATTATGCTAGGGTTGTACCATAACTACCATTGGGAAGTGGACTAGTTTACTAGATTTTGCTCTAGGATAAACAAGGGGGTTTTATTCTATAGCAGCATAGGGGTGAAAACTATGGCAATGCTTCTCAGTGCACAACTGAGTTTTATACAATGCAGTAGTGAAGCTTGAGAAGGTTCACTATCAGATGTCTAACAGAAAATTGCCTTTCAAGGCAATTTGTGTCCTTTCATGGCACTGCTGAACTCTGCTGTGCAGTGCACAGCTATGCAGAAAAGTGAGGCTTAAATGCAGGCAAAATTAAACACTTTGAAGCTAAACTACCAATAGGAAAGCACACAGTGAGCTTTCTTCCAGTAACCTCCAACTCAGATGAGGCGCAGACTACACAATTCTGCCACAAGGGTGCAGGCAGGGCCTTCCTGATGTAAGATGGCTGGAATAGTGCTCAAGTGTCACAACACAGTCTAGATTCAGCAGATCTGAATCTAGTCTATGCTATGTACTAGCTACTTAAAGTAACATAATAAAGTGCAGAAACATACCCTAAAAATCAGCAAAATGATAAAATACAGTCAGCAAAGAGCAAAAATAAAAAAAAAATCAAAACGTACTTTTCCCCCCAATTTTAGCAGTGGATGCTTTGGATTTCTGCAGAATCTCTCCAGACCTCTGGCAAAAGTCATCAAAAATTGAGCAGCTCTGGTTAGATGACCTGCAGTGGTACTACACTCTGCACAAAATAGCAGTTGTTCAAGCACCTGTGGACAGTGGATGATTATGGAGAGCATTTCCTATAGAGAATTTTAAACTGGAGAGATTTGCCACTTTTTTGTGATGCACAAATGCAAGGCTTTTACATGAGCAGGATGAAATACTTTCACACAGTTAATCCCTTAGGCTAATCAGATAAATACATAAACTTTCCACAAGCTGTTTCCACCTTGGATGGGTTGAATTCAGCTCTGCTTCCACCAGAGTGCAAAAGAAACCTCAATATAAAAAGAACAGTTTTTTAGCTCCAGTGCAACTTACCTAGTGGCTATCTGGATAACATCTACAACATCACTAACCCTTCCATTGATAGGAAACAAACAGATAATAGCAATATATGCTATGCAGGTGACAGCCACGGAGGCCTACAATTATATATAAAAAAATATGCCTAAATTCTATCTGGACCTGTGAATGTGATGTTGATATTATCCAATGAGTATTCACAGCATTAGACAGTACCTCTCAGTTTATGAACTATTTCTGTCTCATTCTCCACCTGTTTTTAATGATTTCTAGCATACATTTTTCCCCAAAACATATCCCTGTGTGCCAATACCCCTTTCTCTCAACAGGACAAATCTATTCTTATACTCATCCATTTTGCTTTAATTCTTTTTGCTTATTTCCCTTTAAGAGTTTAAATGTAAATATTAGAACAAATTAGAATTGTATTAAAAACAGCACTACATTTCTTTAGCATTTGCGTTGTTTAATATCCATATCAAATACCACTTAGCGTTCATGTTTCTAAATATATACTATATGCATTAGTCCATTCTACGTTTCTCTTTGAACATATAAAATGGTTTATTAGTGGGTTTGTAATCATAATCCTGTGCAAAGGCATATACAGGCAAATGTTTCACCTGGACATTTGGTTAAATGTGCATTAAGCTGCTTTGCTCTGTCAATGCAAATGTAAATATGTGTACATAATCAAACTGTTATGTATCCTTCATGGATCAGTCTTTGCATTTTGCACTTCTATTAGTTTGCCTTTAGACTGATTACACTACCAAATTTTTATACCATCTATAAATTTCAATGTAAGCATGCTGTCAGTTGTGTATAGGAAATTGTATTCAAAGGAAACCACTGAAAATAGCCAATGCCAGGTCAGACTATTCTGGTTAATAAATGCAAACAAATGGATGGATTAATTTTTACTTTTAAAATATAATTTCTCAGTTTCTGTACTACAGATATTTTTAAATTTGGCTTGCAACTGATATGCATAATTTTGTTGCTTCTGTAAGACAGATATTTTTAAATTTGTCTTGCAACAAGCATGGAGATTTTCCTTTTTACCTTTGTTTTCACAGCAGAAATATATGACACATATCATAAATATTGTATACTTTTATAACTAGAGAAGAAAATGTTAATATGAAGTTTCATATTTCTCCCTGAATATGATGATTAAAGCATGTGAAATGTTCATGGAAACGGAAAAAACATTACCATAAATTGTCAACTGGCAATCAGAAATTCAGTATGCAGCTGTTTTATTACCTCTGTCAATAAATGCAGAACTTAAGCGTAGTTTATAACTGAGTATAAAGATTTGATGTGTTGTCAAGAAAGTGTTACTGGAAAATATGAAAACATTTCAGAGCAGCCCAACAATAAGGGGCAAAGGTGGACATTACAATATGACAGCTGCAAAGTTGCATTATGTTTTCATTGCAATAGAGATTAATGCACTCTAGAGGTTGAAGAAATGCATTACATGCCAAAAATATTTGAACTGAGTTCTCAATTTGTCATTAAAAAAAAGTAAATCATATATATATATATATATATATATATATATATATATATATATATATATATATATATATATATATATATATATATATATATATTTACATGGATCACTATCAATTGATCGAGTTTTCAGAAAATGGAAGTTCATATGATCAAGACTATATGATTGATTTTTTGCAAACTCAAAGCTTTTGAATGGAGATCGCAGTACAGTGTGGATTGGGAAATTTACCCTTTTCTTTACTGTAGTGTGATCTTAGAGTTGGTATATATAATTTGCAGGGGATGAAAGGGGCTTGCTCCCCTGCATAAATATAAAACAGTAGATTTTTGTGTTTTTTTTTTTTTTGATGCCCGAGTTTTTGGAAACTTGATCATATGAATGAATTTCCAGTTTCTGAAAATTCGATCATCTGACATAGATATCTATAGCTATTTATATATAGATATATATATATATATATATAAATATATATATATATATATATTTATATATATATATATATATATATATATGTGTGTGTGTGTGTGTGTGTGTGTGTGTGTGTGAGTGTGTGTACATGTATGTGTGCGCATAAGGAAGTGCAGAGATGAGTGTCATCTATTATGTTGAATCTTCAGTTGTTTGAGTGAACAGCTTGAAATCTAATTGAGTGTTGTCATTAGTGAATGCTGCATATATCAAAAGAAGTAAAATTAAGTTTGTGGTGGGAAAGTAAGAGTGGCTTTGGAAATGTAATGTTGAAAGGTTTGGCTCTATAGAAAGTTTTAGCATTGGGATAGGAGTATGTTTGCGAGTAGGGAAGGGTTATAGTAAAAGGTAGGTAAGGGAATAGATGTAGTGTCAGACATATACATTGCTGTATGAGGTGTATGTCTTGGTGTTGTATTAGTAGTATTATTATAGAAAAGGTTTTTTAAGGTAAGGTGTGGGTATGGGGTTAGGGACAGGGCCACAATTTGGACTATGGTAAACATGCAATAGTATGGTCATGCAGAGGGTTATTTTTGAAATGCTGAGCTTGATCCACCTATGTTTAAATACTTGTGCATTTCAATAAATGACAGCCTTTGATGTGTTTTTGGACTGGAACGCCCTATTATAATTCTCTGAAAAAAAATATCCATAAGTCAAGAAAGATACATACAGATAGTTTATATATAGAAAAAATAGTAGCATCTTCCATCTTTGCAAATGGTCATCATCTAACAGTCTATTTACTCATCCAAAAAAGAAAAAAACAACCATGTGGAATTAGCAACAAATCCAAAATTAACAGCATTACCACCAACCAAACTTATGGGCTCTGATAACATTAGCATTCTCATTGTTTCAGGGCAGAGGTATCTAGGACTGATGCTAGACCAATGATTAAAAGTTTATAACGGCACTCACAAAAAATCTAATAATGTTCATTCACAGTTTAAACTGTGTTATAATATATTCCATCTGTTCTCACCTACAACCAGGACAGCCATCAACAGAAACATGCTACTTCCTTGAATTCAGTATAGCTTACTTATAATATGCTATCACTCAACCTACAATACTCACAAGTTACATTCTGTTGAAATGAGGGCTGCATATTTGTTAGCCTTGCAGATGTCAGGCATAATTTAATGCTATCAAGTGGCACCGTAAAACCATGAGAGCCACCTTTCTTACCATTACCATTATATTTAAAATACTAATAAAAGGTTACTGCCCCCATACAACAGTAAAGAGAATCTTAACAACATAAGAACAATCCTACTTCCTAAAAATCACTACCTGTGAACGTTTCATATTAGTCAAACTCCTTGTAAAGACAATCATAAGGAGAAAGAAGCTTGTCTAAATTCTACACCTTACCATTTGGAAAAATTTCAAATGACATATGAAACCAATAGCTTTTATCAGCATTGAAAATTACACTTCAGTAAGATGTGAAGTGTTATTAATTAGGATATATAAAGAGATGCAAAATGCATTGGTGTGGACTTTTTGTCACAAAGACCAGATTAGCTAGTCAGCTATGCAGATATGACATGTATTAAATAATATAGAGGTATTACTGAAACCAAGGCCTAAATGTAATTGTTTGACACAATAGTTATGAATACTTGGATTATAATAGGACTCTTATTGACCAGAAGGCCCAGTTATTGTTGTGTGTTTCTAAAATTCCTGTCTGTTTTTGTAAGCAAGAGATAGAAAGAGAAATAAAGGAAGAAAAAATGAAAGCAACGAATGAATGAAGGGAGAGGTAAAGTGTCAAAAAAGATGCTGCCAATATAGAAATATTTTTTAGACCTAAAGAGATACTGTGGCTGCTGATAGGAAAACAGTCTTTTTCACACCTGGATCAGAATAATTTTAGGGCAAAAGATGTTGCAGCCACAATATCTATTTAGAGTATTGCAGTGCTGAGTAAAAACTAGAATCACATATTAACATCACGTGCTTGTATAACAGTATCAGAGCTAATGACACTGTTGTTCAGTAGGGACAGACTATATTAAGTCTTTTTTTTTTCTTACCAAGACATAAAAAAATTAGAGGTATATTTGGAGGAAACTGAAAACTGCTGAAGTTAGCAAGAGTTATTTCAACATTGTAGGAGGATATGTGGAATATTTCCATTCTTGACTAAGAGGGATTTATAGAAGACAGGGGGAGGTAAATGATGTATGTCATTAAACATAGATTAGTTTAAAAGAATAGGAATGGACATATATTTAAGGACAGTAGTATGCAACCTTTGCTATTACATGACTTTAGAGGCTTAGTGTATCAATATTTAAATCTAAGGAGTAAAATTACATAGACAGATAGCAGCATGTAACGTTTACTGCTACTGGATAGTAATATGCAAATCTTTATGTCATCTGACTCAAGTGGTTTCATAGATTCATAGGTACTTAGTAGGCTATTGATTCGACAGGATCTTCAGAAGCCTAATCATACATTCCAATGTAGTTTTTAGTCCTTAGATTTTAAATACAAATAACCCAGAGAAAAGCAGCACATTTACATGTTGCTCGTATCCATGAGGAGTGGATTTATAATTACCCATCCATTCATCTAAATTACATTTGAACAATATGAGGAAAGTACTTTTCATTATGTGTAGAGCAAGCCAGTTTCAAAGAAGTGGGATTCTCTGTATTTGGTTTGTCATACCTTAAAATTACACTGAGGTGCCTGACTTCTCAGAGAAAAATACAATCAAATGTGTGCTAGTTTTAATGGGTTAGTTATTTCAAAGGGAATAATTAGGCATTTGATATTAGAAGGAAAAGTTGCCATGACACCTTCAACAAAAGAATACAGTTTGATACACTCTCATAGTACATTCACATTGATTCCAACCTCGGGAGCCTGTTATTTCATTTTTTTGTACACCTGTGTAAGGTAGTCTTTTCAATTTTGTCATTTACTTCCTTGTACAGTCCATGTTTAATATCAAAGATATAAGTTCCATAAGAAGAACTGATCCTTTTTTAGTTTTCTGAAAACTGTGTACTTCCCTCTCACATTTAAAGGCTGTTACACAACACTGGCATCATGGGTTCATTCCTAATTTTATGATTTTTGTTAATATATAATGTTATTAAACTAGATAAACAACATTTTAGAAGTGTGGAATCTGATGTGCAAAGCAAAGTGTGTTTTACTTATTCCTTGATGAGCAGTTTAATATTTATATCCCACATAGAGAGAACCATCTAGCCATGCTGTTAAGGACCTGGATCATTTCCAAACAGGGTGCAGCAATCTCAGTTAATTCCCATATCCTGGAAGACTTAAGTGTTATATCACATGGAGATTTGGAATAAGCCTAGGAGGCTTCAAATCCAACAATTTGATAGGCTGTTGGCCTATTTGTTCTTATTTGGTTATAGATGTTTTTTTTTGTGCCACTTGCACGACTGGTCATCTTGCCTTTGGATGCTGAATGGCTTGGAATTCTCTCTGACTGATTAATCTATTACTAACCAGAATCATGCACTGTTAGTAGATGAATGGGGGCATTGATTGGACTATTGAGATTTGCTGCTCAACAGCAATTGGCTAGTCAGGACCCCTGTCTAATGCTTATATCTTGGTGACCAATGGACATCTTTGGTGGGTATCCATCTCAATTCATTTAGAATATAAACATGATTTTTCTGTACATCATTATATTGGTATCAACAACTAAAAAAGTCTTGAGTAAAAAATAAAATAAAGTATGCACGCCGGGCACTTGGGGGCTAGAACCCAATAAAAACTTTATATTCAGATAAGCACTTTCACGATAAGTAGATAAACATGAATACTGTTTTGATATGTGTCATATGAATGATAACAGAATAAAAACATATATCAGTAAAAACAACTGTCACATTTGCCCATAATTTATACACTTCTCATAGAAATATCCACTTTTCAGAAAACTATATCAAAAACAATACACATATTTTATATGACTAAGACTTTCAATGTTTACCTTAATATTTATTCACTCTTCCATTTTACATCTCTCATATCCCATCTAATGTACAGATTAGATTGTAAGATGCTGGTTTTATATCATTTCCAATAAAATTATATCACTGAGTTCTAATGGTATTAACTTTCTCTCCACTGCATTCATTTTATAATAACATTCAAATTGTCTTATCAGTTTTAAATGGTCTATATGCAGACTTCCCATTTTGATTATATGTGACATTCTCCATTCGCCCACTATTATTGTTTTTGTGACAAATGCTATTACTAGTCTCATAATCAACTCTTCCTTTTCTGATTTTCATACTTCTCTTTCAGTCCCTAGCCCTTACACTTCCCACTGTCCATTTTTACTATGCAGCCTGTCCGGTTCAAGTCTGAAGGGTAAAACTGAAATCTCTCTTCAGTACTTGTACAGTCTGTTTTTTTACTGTTTCATTCCATTGTTGGAAAAGGCATCAAGGAATATTGGGCCATGTGTGTTTGGATGGTTTATGTTAATTATCACAACCTCATTAATCTGGATTGTTCCCTTCCCCATGATTTATCTCCCCACCATAATGATTTTACATGACTCAGCTGTCATGTGTAAACTCTTCTGGAGCAGAATTATCATGCCTCTTTTCTCTCCACCAGTATTGTGGTCTGTCACCATGTAGTTAAACTTCTGTTTTACAACTAGTGCACCTCTATTATCTTAAACTTTGTCTTGTGTAGTAATACTATTTGAAGTTTTGAGTGTTTCAACTTCTGGAAAATCTTTTTATGTCTGATGGGGTGGGAGCATCCTCCCAAATTCTAAAAAATGAAATGAATATATTGTGCTTGCCTATTGTCTTCTGTTCTCCTTATCTCTATTTGATCTACATCTTGATCTCAGAATCCCCCCACCCCAATCCACCTTCAGATAGCATAACTCCTTTGGCCATTGTCTATTCCTACACCTAATGAGATTCAGTTCACTTGACTTGATTTGCAGCAGGAGCTATTGGCATGCTCTCTACACCCCCCACCCCCCACTAGCTCTAAGTTTCTCCACTCAAGATCCTCAGGTGTAACATAGACATGATTTATTGTGCAGCTTGCACACACTTTAATCATCAGAGACATGAGTTTAGACTTTTAATATTATATTAAATTCTGACTGCTATTTCAGGTCATCTGTTTTCCGCAAGTTGAGAAAGTGAAAAAGCATGTTTAATAGACTTTTCTACTTATTTTTGCAGAGCAAGCATGGGTTTGTTACTAACAAACTATGCTATGCATTAAAGCAGGATGGTGAATCTCAGTTTATAAATAATTTGTTGTATCAAACTCATTTACTGACTGAATAGTTTTGTATATGATCAACCTTAGAATGCAACTATAAGTATATCCATTTTGATTTACATATCCTGTAACTGTGCTATAACCTGGTATTGATAATTATGTACATGTTAACTTCTACATAAGCATAATGATTGAGTTCCTGAACCATTCACATACTTTCCTTAAGCATTGACCCACATTTTATTATCTTACACACTTGTACTTATTAACAACTCTGACAAGTTATGCCTGCTTTGCTCTATCTGTTAACTGAACCAAGACTTAGCAGGGATTTATGACAAGTAAACTGAAAACTTCTATATAGATTAGTAGTTAATATTACATAAATGATTATGTTTCTTCTACACTTTGTATAGGCCCAGTTACATGGAATGTATAGCACCCCTGGAAAACTATGGAACTGCATATTGAAAATTACTATACACTAATTTAAGTTACAGTTTATTTTGTCTGTTTTGCTCTTTCCATCTCAATGAATCCATTTTATTCCAAAGTAAAGCTTGGTGGAATTTGCATGCCCTCTATAACTGTGTTTTCAATTAACTTGTTTTTTGAACTTTTATACTCTCCGGAATGCCAATAATTCATGTTACAACTTCAAATTAACCTTTTCCAGTCAAGCACTTTCAGCTGTAATATTGCATTCCAACACTATTTCTTGCTGTATCTGATCAGTTTCTTTCACATCAACATTTATCTGGCTATGCATGTGTTGAAGCACATCATGAGCATGCTGTTATGTGGTAGGTCTCCATGTCAGGCACACTGGCTCTGCATGTATTGAAGCACATCATGAGCATGCTGTTACGTGGTAGGTCTCCATGTCAGGCACACTGGCTCTAATGTGTTGAAGCACATCACGAGCATGCTGTTATGTGGTAGGTCTCCATGTCAGGCACACTGTCTATGCATGTGATGAAGCACATCACGAGCATGCTGTTACATGGTAGGTCTCCATGTCAGGCACACTGGCTCTGCATGTGTTGAAGCACATCATGAGCATGCTGTTACATGGTAGGTCTCCATGTCAGGCACACTGGCTATGCATGTGTTGAAGCACATCATGAGCATTCTGTTATGTGGTAGGTCTCCATGTCAGGCACATTGGCTCTGCATGTGTTAAAGCACATCACGAGCATGCTGTTACATGGTAGGTCTCCATGTCAGGCACACTGGCTCTGCATGTGTTGAAGCACATCATGAGCATGCTGTTACGTGGTAGGTCTCCATGTCAGGCACACTGGCTATGCATGTGTTGAAGCACATCATGAGCATTCTGTTATGTGGTAGGTCTCCATGTCAGGCACATTGGCTCTGCATGTGTTAAAGCACATCATGAGCATGCTGTTACATGGTAGGTCTCTATGTCAGGCATACTGGCTCTGCATGTGTTGAAGCACATCATGGTAGGTCTCCATGTTAGTCACACTGGCTTTGCGTGTGTTGAAGCACATCATGAGGATGTTGTTATGTGGTAGGTCTGGTCTCCATGTCAGGCACACTGGCTATAATGTGTTGAAGCACATCATGAGTATGCTGTTATGTGGTAGGTCTACATGTCAGGCACACTGGCACTGCATGTGTTGAAGCACATCATGAGCATGCTGTTACGTGGTAGTTGTCCCTGTCAGGCACACTGGCTCTGCATGTGTTGAAGCACATTATGAGCATGCAGTTACATGGTAGGTCTCCATGTCAGGCACACTGGCTCTGCATTTGTTGAAGCACATCATGAGCATGCTGTTATGTGGTAGGTCTCCATGTCAGGCACAACCTCTGAAAAGCACTCAAACAGTAATATAACTTTCTCATCAGAGTTAACCTCCTTATACCAAGCAAGTAACTTAACATACCTCTCATCCTGCAAACATCAAAACTCTTTACAAAAACCCATGAAAAATAGGAGCACCTTATCAAAAATCCAGATACTGATTAGCATACAATTTGCATGCCTAGTAGTGTAACTCCACCCAACTCATTATGATTGTGGGATATCATCTCTCACAAACACAAGTATAAAAAACATACTGTCATTTATAATCTATCTGTGTACTGCAAACAATTGTCTCACTTATGATGCATTGCTTCCCCAAACCAAAAATATGTTTTCTTGAAGAACTCAAAAGGCAGGGTATTCACTGAGGATTCCTTCAGACCTTGTCACAAAGTATAAGCATCACTCACTGGTATCCATTTCCACTGCACTGACCCATAATGTTCACAATCATCTCCAACATTAATTATTTTTAAAGCAGTTCCTTTTAAAACAAGGATTAAAGCTGCCACACATTTTTGCTACATCTCAAAATGTGACCATCCAAAATCTCCTGAGGACATGATTGTCTGCACCCAGTATAACACAGCACACACATTTATTTATTTACAAGCTATATACAAACACTGAATGAACGAATGAATGCTATTAACAAGTTTAAGGTGGCCTGTGCATCAGAACTGCAAATCATGACATTAATCTTGACCATTCAATCAGCATCATAGCCCAAAAATTCTGGACAAAGCAAAAAATATGGAAGAATAAAGACACAAAAATCAGAGAGGGACACATTTTAAATGTCGCTCATATAAACTTAGAAAGTTACTAGGATAATGAGTTTTGCAATGGCATCTATTTTCTTAAAGATTGTTATGAAGTTTAAAACTGAAATGTATGTCATTATTTAATGACTTCTCGCCTCAGTGATTTGCCAGAAATCCAGCAATTATTACAAGGAGCAGGAATGTGAGACAAAAATCTGGATATTCGGCAAAACTCTGAACAGTTAATTAATTCTTAAATTAAGCAACATTTATTTATTTTCCAAATTAACAACACAAAACAACAATCCAGCAACAACAGGCTTAACTAAAGTGGCAAATGGCAAATTTTCATTCAATCTGGACTACAGTGCAGGCAATGGCACAATGGCATCTAGACACCTATAAATAAAAACAAGTTGCACAGCAGATTTTACAGGCAGCAATGACTGATTCTGCATTCATTTAATTATTTTCATTAGACATTACACTGGTGGATTACATCCCTGAGTCCAGAATTTCATTTCCATTCCCAAGCCAACTATGAAGTATGCATCTGTGCAAACTACAAAACATTTGTTATTTAATTTTTACTTATCTACTTACAAAGAACTCTGAAGTGGTGCTAGATTTAATGGTTTTGGATGCAGATGTCCCACTCCTACTCCACCTTCCCGATGACGATCTTCTTCTCATCCTTCTGAATCCTTCATAATTCGGGTCTGAATGGAATATTATCTATGCTGGTGGTGGCTGCAAAAGTCATGGTCTACCTTTTCTGTTCTGGGTTAGCTGTGATGAAGAGGTCATTGCTGCCTAGTCTGTAAAACTCTGTTTCATGAAGTGTTCTGCTTGCTTTGCTTGCCTTAGCTTAAATTGCTCTCTTTTGCAGGAGGTGAGCACAGTAGCTGAAAACAACTATAAAAATGATACATTTCAGTCCTATCCCTCCATCCTGCTCCTTCAAATCTGACTTTGTGTGAGCTGTGCCTGTGTACATTATGCGGAAGCATCATGTCACATAAGAGTCAAGAGTCAGCCACTCACAAAACAGCAAAAATTGATGTAAAAAAATATAAACTGAACTTCCTACTGTTTGCTCACGGTTCTGTCAACATTATTATCACTTTCATCCTTGAAATGTGATGATGCCGCAGGGCATACCAGTGTTTGGTGATAACATAAAATGAAAGAATAAATCAGAATTTAAAGGTTCCTGCTAGAAATTTGTAACGTCATCTTAGTTTGGGCCTCAAAGTAGAATTTTCTAAACAATTGAGGCAGATGAGAGGTATATAACTTGCTTTCCAATTGTTGTGGTATGCCTGCCATTTTTACATCTGATTTTAGCTGTTCTAATCGCATTATAACTGTAATTATTTGCTGATTCACTGAACTGGTGGGAACAGAGAGCAAACTAAGCTGCCATTTTCTCCTGGGTCAGGCTAACTTTCTTATTCTCTTAGTGCTGAAGGAATGCTTATTCTTCATCCAGAGACTTAGTGATTTGAGAAGCTTTTTAATCTCTTTATTTTATTCATAGTCAACTTTAGGCAAGAGTGAACCCTGTGTTAGTCCTCGGGGACCCCCAACTACAGCAAGTGATCCTATCTTGATATTTTGTGACATGTTGGTCAGACCAACAAAAGCTAGTACAGCAATTGCGTGTACTTAATAAACCAAGTGGGTAATAATAATACTTATTTATATCTAATTTAAAATTCAAAGATGTTCCTGGTTATAGTAACATTGTTTTGTCAGTAACATGCTTCATAATTTCATTAAATGTTTTACCACTGACATAGTGACCCTGGCTTAGATAAATCCTGCTGGCGGACATTTGCTCCATTAAAACTAACAACATAATCATTTTTCAGTATCTGCAATACCTGTGGATTCAACAGCAGCCCCCTCTTAATCATCCTTGACTGTGTGGGAGCCCTACAAAAGCTACAACTGGTTGGGGAAAATGAGGAGAAAAATGTATTTATTTTATGATTGTGGTCTTTAAGCTGAACAGGGCTATAATATGACCCTGTTAAAATAAAGCTGATAATGAACATGAGCAATGTAAGTGCCAGAGTTTAACATTCCAGAGTGACTGATCTCAGTGGAAACCTTGGATTTTAAGAAGAGCTGATGCTTCCAATCTTCAGGGATGTTTTCTCTTTCAAGGAGTTTTATAAATACTAGCAAAACAACAGATATTTTAGCTCTCACTTTTTTGCTCAAGAATTCTGAGCCAATCGAAGAATAATAAAATAAAGGCACAAAATCAAAAGCACATTTTAAGTATTGCTCATATTCACTTAAAAATTAATTGAATAGCACATTTTGCATCAATGTTCATTTTTAGACAATAATAAGTATGAAGCTCTGATGTCTGGATGTGTTGACAGTCTGTAATCCTGAATGATTTACCAACAAATCAAGATTTTTATCAGGGAAAGAGCAAAATGATGAGGCAAAATCAGGGGCACTCTGTTAAATCAGGGACAGTGACAAGTATGCATTACTCCTCAATGAGGTAAATAAAAATGACTTACCCCTTCTGTTGTTTGATGACTACTAAACAACAGTCACTGATCTGGTGTGGAAATACCAGTGTGGCACAACATATTGCTATTTGCTGAAATAAGAGAAAAAAATAGTATTGCTAAGGCATGTGTGTGTGTGTGTGTGTGTGTGTGTGTGTGTGTGTGTGTGTGTGTGTGTGTGTGTGTGTGTGTGTGTGTGTGTCTATGTGTATAAAATTGTATGTGTATAAAAAAATATGACTGTGCACAAGCCCTATAATGCCAAGACACAAGCGTTACTCTTCTGGATAGAAGTAAAGAATGGAATTAACAAGTAATGGTATTTCAAAAGTAAGGCATAAAATGTATCACAAAACATTCTGACACTTATGTCTTCTAGAAGATTGGTAGCTCCCACACCCCAGGCTGTATAAATGGATTTTGGCATGGACTTAATGGTGGCTTCTACTCTCAGCCGCAACATTTCTAAAACCAGCCCTGCTCAGATGTGTGTGTACAGAAGATTGCTGTAGGTTATGCAGGAGCTGGGAATTGTGTGATTATTACTTCTTTAATTTTTATCACAGTCAAGCCTCAGATGTACACATTGGAGGTCATTATAACTTGTGTTTGGGCTGGGGACAGTACAGTCATTGTTTCTTTTACTTTCTCACAGACCTCAGAGGTGTACAGAAAAGGTTTCTACAGCCTGTGTAGGGTCAGTATACTGTCTAGCAACAACAAAGTAGAATACATTACTGTAATCATTATTTTTTCACTTTCCTCACAATCACACATCAGGTATGCATAGAGGTGGCTGCTTTTGAGGTTAGGGGTGAGGACTGAGGAGTGAGGAAGCATGTTATGTATATGTATCACAGCAGTCACTTGAGACATTTATTTTGTTTTATTTATTTAATTTTACATTTGTTAACCGCGTTAGTCTGTCTGGGTTTTTAGAAGCCCTTTTTCAGCAGAGACCTGAGGAGAAAAGCTCCCAGAAAAAAAAGTTTAAGTAAACAAATAGTAAGAACAAAGATGAACACAGATCACATTTTAAGTATACATACTTCTGAAGTAATTACATAACATGCAATAAAGGAATATATAGAATGGATAAAAATACAATACAATACATATATGGAAATGTTCACGTAGTATGGCAAGAAACTAATGACTATGGCCATTTGAACCTCTCCTTTCATCCCAGTCTAACACCACTGGGATGCATAGGCAGTGGCTTTCTTCTTATGGGGTTAGGGATACAGGCAGCATTACCAGATAAGATCTGTGTATCCTCACAACAACTGGCTTGTTAGTTTATTGTGAAGTACTATTTTGTCAACATTGAACATTAAGTCTTTGGCACAACTTATGTCTTCCTTGAAAGATAAAATGAAATTATTTTCTACGAAAATGCTCTAAAATGCATTTCAGAGCATCTATAGCCCTATATATTCTGGGAGCCCAAGCTTAATTGAGTTATTTCCTAAATGGTTATTACTGTGCTGTCTTGGTCAGGAAAAGTATATTGAAAGGATGCAAGCAAAACTAAAGTTGAACAGCAGTACACTGAGTTTCTTTCCTTAATCAAAATTTCTGTTCAAGCCATCGCTGGATGACAAGATCATATAAAAAGAAAAAAAATAATTTAAAATGGACTTCAGAGCAAATAAAAGTTTATGGCTTCTTGAAAAAGCTGATGTATAAGACAAAATGTGAAAAAAGGAAAAAAAAGCGTTATACTAATGTCATGGGGTGACTAAGATGAGGAGGTGGGGCAAAGGGGAGCACTGGAGGATGTATGTGAGTGGGGGTGGATAAAACAGTAAGCAGTGGCTAGGGTGCTAGTTCAACTAAGTGCAGCCATGTTCACAGCATTGTGACATTGTATCATTTTTGCAACTAAATGCCAGTCACTGTGAATGCCCCTTTGTGAGATGGGCAAACATAGTGTGGTACACAGGCCTGTCGTAATGTAAGCTGTTTGTAGCTACAGATCAGTCTGTGCAAACTACTCCTAAAACTTTGCAGCATGAACTAAAAGGTTGCTTAGGAGCAGTGGCAGTGAGAGGGTGATACTTACACAGGATGTGCCCAGGGTTCCAGCAAAAAAAAAAAAATTGTTCGCCCTAATTTCATTGCCTAGTAACACTTGATAGAGATTATGATTTCTTCATTGCAAATGTCTTCTGATTTGTCAAGAGTGAAAAGTAGATGTTCTTTCATGGCTATGGAGCTCTCTTCCTCAACGGCCCGTAAAGGGCAGTAGTAATCTGCTGCAAATGGTTTACAAGATGCAATGGGCAAAAACATTGAGAGATATGAATATAGAAGCATATTTTCAGAGTTTTTCAATTTTTCTTCTACCCCAAACATATGGAGGCTGCATCATCCACGGTGCTGAAGAAGTCCCTGAGATTTTGCAGTCTTGATCTTTACTTGGTTAGGAAGGCAATCACATATCAGTGATCATGCATTAGAGTGACAATCACAGATTAGTAATATTTAAGCTGAACATATTTAATAATCATATTATTGTACATATAAGAAACTTCTGGAATAAGTTTAAGCATGCACAAGTTGCTTCCTTATAACAAATAGGACAAACCATCTGGCCTGGTGGGTGATAAGGTGTGATATGAAATCAGCTTGGATATCTAATATACTGTATACTTTAAACATCTTGCAATACTTCTGCTGTCATTCAGTTACTTGACCTGTGACAGTTAGCTATCCTTTTAAAATATTCTATCTATCTATAGGTATAGGACATGATTATAAAGATCTATAATTCTACTGATGCACATCATTTGGCTCCCTACTGAAATGCTAGCACACGAAATGCCAATTGTTATCAGACAGAAAAAGAAAATCAAAAATCCAGGAAAACAGCAAATTTAAAAAAAAAGTTTTCTTCTATAAACTTCTGTAAATTGGGGTGGCAAGCAAACAACATCTAAAAAGTTATATATACCAACTCCAAAATCATCTTAACTCAGAGAAAATAGAATATTCCAGGAAATGGTAATCTCAGACTACACACACACACACACACACACACACACACACACACACACACACACAATGATGGATAGATAGATAGATAGATAGATAGATAGATAGATAGATAGATAGATAGATAGATAGATAGAAAGATAAATAGAAATACATAGATATAGTTATAGAAAAATACATAGGTTTCATAAGACAGTTTGTCCAAAGACCATGTATACCTTCCCAATATCCACCCGCAGGCATCACTTCCTTTCTCAAGATAGAGGCTAGTTAGTCCTGGAGTATACTTAAAAACACCATCCAGTCATCTCAATATAGTTTGAAGGAAGATTTTGAATCACTTTGTTTATCCTATTATAAAAGGAAGTAGTAGGCCACAAAAATTGATAGGCCAAAGAAGAGCCATAAAGACAATAGAGTGGACTACTGAGGATAAGAAATAAATGATGTATTGTTACTATTATGTAAAAAGCCCAGAATTTCCAGACACAAGATATACAAAAAGATTAAGAGAGAAATTAGAGGAAAGAAAAATACTTCCGCAAAAAAAAATGTTAGAAGCCTCAAATAAAAATGTATGTTCATTAATACAACAGATTTGTGAAAAACAGTATATAGACCAAGAAACATTGATCTGTTTGGAAAAAAAAGCATCTAAGGAAGTATACAAATATAAACAACAAAACCTAGAGATTTTTGAATAAAAAAGAAATATGGACATGGGAAAGAATGAGAGATTTGATATGGTGCAATATCTATGCAAAGGTTAAAGCCAAATTAATCAATATAAAGAAGGCAGCCTCAAAGATATTCAAAGAGAAATCTATGCAAAGGCATCCAAATATAGAAAATTTCACAATATAAAATAATATCACAAAAACGGAATGTAGAAAAGAAAATTAGTAAAGTAGAAGTTAAAAAAATAGAAGTTGAAGTTATGGACTGCCTGCAAAGTCAAGGATTTGGAGTAGAATGTCTAACAGAGGTTACATCACAGTATGATGGAATGAGTCCCCAAAGTAAGGAGAAACAGGAAGATCAGGAGACATCTGAAGAAGAAATGTCAACATGGCAAATAAAAAAGAAATTTATATGGTTTAATATCTATGCAAAGGAGAAAGCAAAACTAATCAATACAAAAAGGGCAGCACCAAAGATATTTGAAGAGAAATGCAGGCAAAGGAATCCAGACATGGAAAACTTTACAATACAAAAAATAAGAAGACAGAGAGGAAAAGTAGAAAAGGAGATTAATCATGGATAAGTTAAAGAAATAGAAACTGATTTTATGGAGTACCTGTGAAGTGAAGGATTCAGTGTAGAAAATCTAATTCAGAAAGTACCTCACCAGGATAGAGCAATGAACATCCAAATTAAGGGGAAACCAGTGGAACAGGAAGCAATTGGTCAGGTGCTATATCAAGATATTTTGTATCCTTCCACAGGAAACCATTATAAACATTTACTTGAAGCTGGACATCAAGTGAAGGAACAGGAAACTGTGGAAACTGATGCAGTTAATGTCGAGGAGTGATAGGCCAGTGAGTTCCCATATGACAAGGCAATGGGTGGCACAGGATGAAATTAAAGAGAATGTGCCACAGAAATATACTATAGAACTTTCTATAGCATGCCTACAGGAAATGGAGAACAAAAAATGTGCCCTCAGTTTAGAAGAAAATGAGCTAGGAGAAACGTTGCTTGATTTAATAGAGATAGACATATTAAGATCAATGAAAGAAATAGACTGCAAAAGGTCAATAAAACCCAAAAAGTCAGAAGTCTGATTAAACAAATGAACACAGTAATTAGGACTGTCCATAGAGATCCATGTGATATAACAGAAGTAAAGAGGATATATTACTGTGGAGCTAAATTAATAACTGATAAAGTTCTACCACATGAACACAGGGTAGTGAGAGAAAGGAAGGGGAGAAATGGAATACCGTCATGGAAGTGCTGAACAGAGAAAACTATAAAGCAATTAAGACAAGAAGTGTCACTGTTAGAAGAGTATAGCAGAGGGAACATATCAACAAAATGCTCAGAAACATAGACATGATAAAAGCAATGCATAGTATTAGAACAGATCAGGATCTATCATGCACTATCATAAATAAACTAAAAATCTCAACACAGGTGGAAAAAACTTAGAAGATATGCAGATAAATAAAAAGGAAAAATACAAAATAAGCAATTTATTGATGACCCCAAAAAGTTTTATCGAGAACTGGAAAACAAGGTAAAAGTATTTGAAAGACCTCCCCAAAAAAATAGATATATTTTAGAGAAGTATTTATGAAGATCTTGTAGAATGTGACAGATGCTAAATGGATAGAAGTAAAAGGAAAAATAAGAAGTATAAAGGTACAGGTTATGAAATGGGATGAAGTAACAGCAACCAAGATTGAAACAAAGTTAAGAATAGCCTCTAATTGGAAAATGCCAGGCCCAGATGCAGTACCTAACTTCTGGTTAAAAGTATTAACATCTTTGTATGAAAATTTAGCCATAAGTAAGAACTATTTATATGCACACCCTGAACAGACATCAACCTGGCTAATAACAAGAAAAACAATGTTCCTACTTATGAGTGAACCTGCAAGCTACCCTAAAAAGTATAGACCAGTTACTTGCCTCCCGGCGACATATAAACTATGCACTGGACTTAATGCTGCCAGAGTTTATAGTCATTTAGAAGAAAATTCAATTATGACAGCAGAAAAAAGGCAATAAAAGAAAGTCATATGGAACAAAGGATCATTTGTTGTTCAGTAAAGTCATAATGGAGAATTGTAAAAAGGGGAAGAATCTAAGTATTGCATGCATTGACTACAAAAAAGCAAGCATTTGATAGTATCCCACATTCATGGATAAAAGAGTGCTTAAAAATGTATAAGATACACCCTACACTGATCGACTACATTACAATGATTATGAAACAGTGACAGACCACTTTGCAATTATCCCATGATAAAGGACAAATTGTTATCCCAGGGATAAAATTTCAAAGGGGGATATGCCAGGGTGATGATTTGTCACCACCACTATTCTGTCTTGCCCTTAACCCATTAAGCTGTCTATGTAACACCTTAAGCCATGGCTATAATTTGGCTCCATGAAAACAACAAAGTAAAGACCTCATCTTCTCTTTGTCAATGATTTAAAACTGTACAGCTCATCAGATGAGGAACTGAAAGTACAACTACAAGTTGTCAAAATTTTTTCAGATGATGTAAGAATGTCATTTGGTCTTGATAAATCTGCGAAAGTAACCTTCAAATCAGGAAAACTACAGCACCAAGAAAACATCAGTTTGGGACAAGAATGTGATATTAAAGAACTTGAGCAAGAGGGAATGTATAAATATTTAGGAACTGATGAAGGATCAACAATAAAACATGAACAAATGTGAATAAAACTTAGTAAGGAATACTTTAGAAGACTTAAATTAATCCTGAAAACAGCATTGATATGTATGAACAAAATTCAAGCTATAAACCAATTTGCTCTTCCTGTCCTAACACAGTTTTGGAGTGATTGACTGACCATAAAATGTGTTGGATAGCTTAGACAGGAAAACAAGAAGGATGCTTCATGCTTACCAAATGATTTATAAAAATCAGTGCATAACAAGATTATATATTCCCCATTCCGAAAGAGGGATGAGCCTCCTTGAAATTGATTGCATGTATAAATCTGCAATTGTGGGACTGCACACATATCTGCTGACTTCACTAGACCCAAATCTAGTGAAAGCTTTGGAACATGAGGAGAATAAATCAAAGATGACTTCTCTGCTTAGTCTAGCAGAAGCAAGAATGGAAATCATACCAGAAGTAGATAAAAATCAGGCAGCAACTGAATATGCTAAAAAACAAAAGAAAGAATATAAGGTGAAGGACCAGATAAGAAGGCAAGAAATGTGGAAAATGCATAAATATAGTTGCAAGTATAAAAAACTACTGGAAGAACCTCATGTTGATCAGGATCAAATGCCGGAATGGTTAAGGAGAGGCAAATTCAAACCAAGAGATGAAAGGTTAATATTGGTGGCCTAAGATAGTAAGCTATGTACACATTGGTTTACAAAGTGCATTGAACATGTGGGAGAAACAGACATATGTAGGTTTTGTAAAAGAGAATTGGAAAGAGTTGTATACCTCATTGCTGGTTGTGACTTACTAATTGCAGAAAGACTGTATATTGAAAGGCATAATAATGTGGCAAGGCTGTTGCACTGGGTATTGTGCAAACATTATGGTATTGAAGTGGCTGAAAAACACTGGAAACATGAGCCACAAAGCATCCCAGAAAATGATGAAGTCTACATCACATGGGATCACCCATTACCAATAGTTCAAATGATTGATGCTAGAAAACTAGATACAGTGGTCCATGAAAAGAAAACAAAAGTAGCACTGATCATTGAAATCAGCACATACAGTGACTACAGTGTCTTGTGTACAGAGAGACACAAAGTCCTAAAATATTAGGATTTGTAGGCAGAAATGAGAGGAATGTGGAAGAAAGTTACCCAGCCAGTTCCAATAGTAGTAAGAGCAACGGGTCTTATAAAAAATAATCTAAAATCGTATTTAAATGTTACCAATACATGTAACCCCATATGAATTGCAGAAGGAGCCATTACTGGGCACATTGCGGGTGCTGTAAAGGGTACTTGTGGCTGACATCAAAGATTGAAACAAGACTAATTTCATGAACTCTAATCACACTTTCACTTAGGAATGGGGTCCACTCCTGTCATGGTATTAGAAACCCTAAAGACTTGGAGAAATTAAAAAGAATTTTATTCCAGAGATGGGGAGTTGTTGGTTAATGAATCTATCTCTCCATTTCATTCTGCTAATCTGTTAGTGAAGGCTTAGTTCTTTGGTTCTATCATAACCAGGCTGTTTGATTTTTTTGTTTTGTTTTGTTTAAGATATATGTAATCAAGGCCCACCACTTATCTAATGGTGTGGTAGTTAAGGCAAACACTCTCAGCAGACTATAATACTCAGTGTGCAGGGATAGGTCTTCCAGTCTGTCCAGGTTACTAAGGGGTTAAGGCCAGAGACTTTGCGCTAGGAACTTCTGGAGCTTTTTTTAAGTTTGTTGATATATGAAGTGAGATGCATAGCAAATGGAGAATTGTACTCTAATGGATCTGATCAGTGCTTAACAAATGGACATGATATCCTCTTTGGTTCTGTATGAAACTCTTTTAGCTATTAGTTGTATTACATACAAGGATATCCTGAAGACAGCTGTCATGTGATGAGCAAAGAAAGGGAACGATTAACGCAACTGCCCACACCTCAGGCTACCTTTTTAGTTTGTAAGAATGTTCTTTTTATGCTGTGTGATGTGGATAATTTCTGTTTTCTAAAATAACAATACTACAGTTTGTAGCATCCAGTTTCAGTTCTCCATTTCTACATAGACAGTGTTATCAAAGTAAGCATTTTCTGAAGATATGCAGATATCTGAGGGGGAGGGGGTTGACAATTACAGCAGTTGTCTGAAATTTTAGTTCACCAGAGATTCCAGTTAGTATTTTTCATACTGGATAAGTATATGTCAAACACGGAGGTACCTGAGACAGATGTCTAGGGGACTGCAGTAGATACAATAGCACTATTTCAAGAAGCAGCTACATGAACTTTGTGGGTTCTATCTTTCAGCCAACTGTCTGTCTGTCTTGCCACATGAGGATTTATGTTTAAGTGTGTCATTTTCCTTACAATTCTATCATCTGGTATAGTATTAAATGTTTTGGCTGGATCAAGATAATTTGTATGAAAAGCATGATCCTGGTCAATGGATTTTGTAACCCTGAAGAAATTCACAATTAGATTCCCAATATCATAGATAGTGAGATGGGTTATAATACTTTCTTTAGCTTTATAGGTCAAACTTGTAAGGCTGGCTGGGCTATAATTCCCAAGGTCCATGATAGGGCCATCCTAGTGGTGGTGGTATAACTACTGCAGGAGGAATATAGCTTGTGGCTAAGCTTAGTTTAAGCAGTTTAAAGAGAGGATTGGCAAGATCCTGCTTGATGCTGTTTAATAGTTACCCAGGTATGTTGTCAGCACCCATCTGAGAAGAGTTTTTGGTTTTTGATAACACCTTAAGAACATGTTACTTAGTGACAATAGGGGTGTCAGGCATTCTGAGATGAGTGGTGTTGAAAAAGTGTTCTGTGGATGAAGTTTGTGCTATGTAACTTGGGTAACAGTTGACGGTCCAATTGAGAAAAAGTCATAAAACTGTTGGTTGTTAGTTTTCTATCATAGCTAAAGAAGGACACATAGTTATTATTAACTTCTGACCTAATTTGTTCACGGTTTGTTTTACCGATCCTTCTAGTGATTTTCAGTTTTTTGGTGATACTTTTTATACCATTCTCATTCTGTGGAGTTCTAGCCTACAGTATAGTATAAAGAACTGTTTTCTCCTGCTTTAAAGTTTGTTTAAGTTGGTTAACCACTAAGAGTGGTTGTTTTAAAATTCCCATTTTATTTGATTCAAGTTAGGACTGCAAGAACTGCATATTTGTAATAGTTGGCAGAAAAACTCAATAAAAGTATCTGTTGTGTCTTCATTAATGGTAGTGATGCCATTGCTAAGTTTAGAGATTTCATTATGTAACTGTATAGGATTCAGCATTTCGAAGATCTTAATATAGAGAAGTTAGTAACAGGATATATTGGTTTTGACAGAAAATATCTCTAGTTTATGGTGTGACCTAACTGGAGAAGGAGAGCCAGTGCAGTGCAGTGCAGTGAGCTCACAATAGTTACTAGGTGTCCACTCTAGAAGGCCATTGAGGAGACTACAGCAAATTCCCAATTACCTCAAAGCATTGTCTAGTTAAACGAGTTCTTCAAGGTTACACAGTAGGCAAATAAGGGCTGAGAGAAAGAAACCCTATTCCACAAAAAGTAGCTCACTAACAGTTCATAGCCTTAATCCTTGCATATAGGTAGAGGTAATATCAGTACAGACTAGATCTAGAATAATTTGTCCTCTAGTGGTTTCAATGAAATTTCCAGATCATAATAAATAAAATTTAACATGTTATACTTCAGGGCCATATTAAAAGATCAGTTTAATACATCACCAATAAAAAGGTTTCTAAATAAATTCAGCATTAATATCAGAGTCCATAAATTAATTGAATTTGTTAAATTAAATTTTCACTTGAGACCACAGGAAGGACAGACTAACTGACTAATAAATAACTGTACATAGTCATCCAAGCTAACAAAAAGTAGCCTAGATGGACATAATTCCAACATGCATGCCATAAAACAAAAACAAAACAAAAAAAAACATGAAGGAAATCACAGTCAACTGTTCATCATAATTGGAAATATCAAATACTAACCAATAATAATAACAAATGCCACTAGAGACTAGCAGAGTACCTAAGGAAGGAGAAATCTAATAATTTCACTTTAGTCAGCAAGAATCTGAGTAAGTGGCACCTTGGTACTCATTGTTAATTCATTCCAGAAGGCACAAAGAGTGGCAAAAATGATGAATATCAAATTAATTTTCCCATAAGGAATAATGTAAATCAAATTAATCCATTCCAGACCCCCAGAAAAAAATACAGGTCTACTTCATATGATCAACAGCTCATATGATCAGCAACCAAAAACTGACACCAAAACATCGAAAGCTCAAAACACTGAAAGCTCATATGATCGACAGCTCATATGGTCAACACATGAAACCAAAGCATTATGCCCTTTCCCCACTATAGCGCGACCCTTGAGTAGGAATAAATAGTTAGGAGGGTGTGGGGGGCACATGTATATAGTCAATTCAGTTAAAAGTATCCATATTTATGTTTAAAATTTATGACATATGTGGGGGGCTTCACCCCCCCCACACACACCTCCCCTAACTACTTATTCCTACTCCAGGGTCACGCTACAGTGGGGAAAGGGCATAATACTTTGGATTTATGTGTCGACCATATGAGCTGTCGATCATATGAGCTTTCAGTGTTTTGAGCTTTCAGTGTTTTGGTGTCAGTCAAATGGTTGTCGATTATATGAGCTTTCAGTCATATGAAGAAGACCCAAAAATACACATTTTATGCATTATTGGAGTTGTATTTTACTAATAAACAGTATAAGTTAACTAATAAACAGTATAACTTCACATTAGCTGTTGTATTTTACTAATAAACAGTACAGTATAAGTTCACTAATAAACACTATGATTTCACTAATAAACAGTATAACTTCACTTTAGCTGTTGTATGTTTCTAATAAACAATGCTGTGCAGTATAGTTTGACTAATAAACAGTACATGGCCTAAAGGGATGGTGGTGAGGAAGATAGTGAGGAGGAGAGATGTTGTTATTTGGAAGGTGAGTCCCCATTCGGAAAAACTTCGGGCAACTGCACGTCAAGGGTTCTTTCTCTTTCTCTTTTCTGTCTCTTTTCACCACTGAACCCTGCTTGAGACTCACCACATTTAATTTTTACTAGAACCCTATCCAATGATGCTTGTTTTTGCCTGCATTACAATATGCCTCTAAAGTGGGAAATTGTTTGGTCATTGAACAAGTTAACATTGAGGCTTATTAGGGCTTTGTCTGTGTGATATTTTTCAACAAAATGTTGTACTTCCACCCATTTTGTATACATTTCCTTCATTAATGAATTGGGGACATCCTCCTTTACCTCCTCCTCACATGAAGACAGTTCCTCAGCCACTGTTGCCGCTCCCTCTTAAGCTCCTGCAACTCCTCCATGCTGAGCTCTTCTTTATGCTCCTCCACATAATCAGCATTGATCTCCAGGTCCCTGGACTTCCGCAGAGTGAAAATATCCTTCACAATACCTGTAGGCCTAGGGTCAGTCTCAAATCTTTCAAAGACCCTCTGAGTTAAAACTTCTGGCCACAATTTCTTCCAGGCAGAATTCATGGTCCTGTGAGAGGCTTCCCCCCAGGCCTTAGCAATAAGATTTAGGCACTGGAGTTTATGAAAAAGTTTTCTCCAGAATTCTCTCAAGGTCAACGCTGTATTTGAGGTCACTTCAAAACACCTCTGGAAAAGTACCTTTGTGTACAGTTTTTTTAAAATTAGAGATGGCCAGCTGGTCCATGGGCTGGATCAGAGGGGTTGTGTTAGGGAGCAAGAACCTCACAGTGATGAAGTTAAACTCCTCCAACAAGTTGTCCTCCAAGTCTGGAAGATGAGCAGAAGCATTGTCAAAATCAAGCAGAGCCTTCAGAGACAAATTTTTCTTGAGTAAAAATTTTTTCACAGATGGGCCAGACTCTTCATTCATCCACTCTGTGAAGAAATGCTTGGTGACCCAAGCTTTACTGTTAGCCCTCCACATCAAATGTAACTTGCTTTTTATCATACTATTTTTGTTGAAAACATGTGGGCTTTCAATGTGGTAGACTAATAGCGGTTTACATTTAATAGAGGCTTACATTTTAAATCCCCACTTGCATTCCCACACAACAACAGAGTTAGCCTGTCCTTCATTGGCTTGTGCCCTGGTAGTGCCTTCTCCTCTCAAGTGACATAGATCCTCTATTGCATTTTTTCCAGAACAAGCCTGCCTCATCTCAACTGACCACTGGTTGGGGAATAAAACCCTTAGCCTCTATGTACTTCTTAAACTCCTGAACAAGGTATTGGGCAGCTCTTCTGTTGGCACTGGCTGCCTCTCCATGTTGCACCACTCTCTGTATGGCCTCCCCATATCACACCACACTGCATATGCCACTTCTCTTTTTAAAGTTTTCAAACCATCCATGACTGGCTTTAAATGCTTCACAGCTATCAGCACTCATTGCAGGCTTGTTTTTCAACAGATCAGCATGCAACACTTTTGCTTTTTCACAAATGAAGACCTCTGAAATACTGTCACCAGCTAACTGTTTTTCATTTACCCAAATCAACAACAATTTTTCCAATTCCTTCAGTGTCTGTGATCTTTGTTTTGTCACAGCGTTCACCCCTTTAGCAGTATCAGCTGCCTTGATGGCCTCTTTATTTTTCATGATTGTGGAGATGGTTTTTCTTGGCATTTGGTATTCTATAGCAAGATCAGACACACGGATACCACTGTCATATTTCTCTGCTGTCTCTTTTTTCAGATCTATCGTGGTTTTAACTAATTTTCTTTTCTGTTGGCTGTTATCACTAACCTTCTTTGGACCCATGATTATACAGTGCAGT